>NW_020653575.1:2013552-2032947 GCF_003589595.1 Hyposmocoma kahamanoa | reverse complement strand
TTATACAACAATAATCGCAGTACAGAGTCCTAAAAAAACCGACCTCAAAAGTTCGTAGAATTACATCTATTTGCCAAGTTTTATTGAAATCGGTTACCGGAAAGTGCGCGAAACCGGATTCATCCCCTAGTTCGCCACCCGTAGAGGTGGAATATTTTCTTCAAATTTAAATGAGATCACTACTGAAGTACCCTCTTTCCAACAAAAAGAATCATCAAAATCGGATCACAAATTGCCAGAGTTATTGCGTAATATATATAAAAAAAAAAAAGAAAAAAATACAGTCGAATTGAAAACCTCCTCCTTTTTTTCGGTCGGTCGGTTAAAAAGGACGCGACAACGCTATAAAGATTATATCTCACCAATACTGTGCAGTAGCTGCCTCGCCACAGTTCCAACGTGCATAATAGAATGATGCCTCGCGTGCACCAACAACGCTGTGGCCCGCCATAAGGCGGCTCGATGCGCTGACTCACTACCACTCGTACAACCTTCTTTTAACGCCGTGTACAATCGCTGACCCACTCGCCATAACGCGGCTTCGCCACCGCCTTCGCAACTAACCGACCCCGCCACCTAATAAAGACCATAAACAATATTCATATACATACGCTCAACATACGGGTTAAAAGATTTTACATTTTGTCCGGTGGTACGTCATGGCCAACAGCAGCGGTCAATTAATAAATCCTAATCAACGTCATTGTGAGGTAAAGCGGCAGATATACAAACCATATTTGTGGTGGTTTAGGTTCTCGGTTTTCGCTCAGAGAAAAGTTTAAGGACAATGGTATCAGGACTGTGGCATAACAGTACATTTACTTCAATATTTTGTATGCCCGTAAAAATATACGCAATTTCATTAAGAAAGAAGATATCCACAATTGACTGCCTCCGTGGCCGAACGGTTACCATGCCGGACTGCCACGCAGAGGTCCCGGGCTCGATTCCCGGGCCGGGAGAAATATTTGTATGGAAATATTTGTATGGCCTACATTTATTTCTCTCGTGAGTTTGGGTGTAATTTGTGGTTGTCTATGTGTGTGTCCATGGCACCCGCGACACAGGGTTTCCCTTGTGCGGAGCTATGTTGAGTGTGTGCGTTATTATTATTATTATTATTATTATTATTAATATTAACCTTATAACCTAAGTCCAAACTCATGGTACCACGATTTCGTTTAACTAAGGTAAACGATTCTTTTATGAGGATAAAATAATAAGAATCCGGAGCATATTATTAAGATTATCATTTATTAAGTTTAAAACTTACATTAGATGTATTGAATAGTCATATTACAAAATTGATGACTGTGTGTTAGATAAAGGAGTATGGTAAAGGCAACATGAGTCTAGATTCCACACAAATATTATTCAAATGTGTTTCAAAGTTCCATAGCATTTATGTTTATTTGAAAAGAGCAATCCCTAGAGTGTCTTTCTCGTTCTTCTCAGGGAGGTCAGAACGTGCTAAACGAGAAGTAGCTTAAAAACCGACGTTTTCGTAATGAGTGTAAAAATTTTACCCACGGAATAAATTATTATGAGACCTTGATTTGACTTGACTGGTCTAAGAGAGGCTATAGTTCGCCATGTTGAGGACTTCACACGTTTTTCAACGGTTGTGAACCTTCTTCGTGGTGTAAGTTTCATAACGATGTTTTTCTTCACGGTTAGCGAAAGGTATAACTACTCATTTCAAATGTCACAGTTACATGCCGCTACCGGGATTCGAACCGCCCATCTCTCAATTGAGAAACAATCGCTCATGTTACCGCCGCTAAATATTCTTCACAAACAATAAATAAAAAACATAGTCGTACTAACATTTATAGCATTTACATGGCGATAATTAAAAAAATAATATTTGTATGTTTATTATTTCAAATATTTCGATTAAATTACTCGAATCCTGATGGAAATTACAGGCACATGAGACTTGGCAACTTATGCCTCAGAGTGACAAGCGCAGTGGCAGTGCCCCTCAGTTCTTTGTGATTTGAAGCTCTGAGTGGCACTGCAACTGTTATGGACGGGCGTGTCGCTCACCACCAGGCACACGATTTGCTAGTCCCGTCAATTAATACCTATTATTTAAAAAAAAATCCGTGGTCATGAAATAAATTTAAAACAAAATAAAATAGATTATCATCTATAAGTAATATTTAACTTGACAAGTATTAGGGTAAATTCCAGGTTCTTTTACTTGCCAAATTTCGGTGGCAATGTCTATTATTCAATTATTAATATTCGAGTGTAGTAATCTGAAATATTATTTAATATTTCACGATAATTTATTCGAATACTAAAATAATTTAAATTTACAACGAAATTAGGTAGAAAAGTAACCTGAAAATTACCCGCTAGACCCTTTTTTATTTTATTTTCTTGAATAACTCATGTGGAAAAGTATCTAAATCTAATTTGAGACCTCTCATAACACCCATTCAATACCTGCTTACCTCACCAGCATACCGACTCCTCTGGGAAACTACAGCGAGTAAAGCGGCAGAATCCTGCGTAACGCAAGGCGGACGCTTGTCCAGCGCGGAACGTGGTAACGGAGCAGACATTCTGTTCAGTCCCGCCGCTCCTAGTAACGCTCCAGTCGCAAGAGCCAGTCCCGAATGGTCCCAGAGTGTTGAATTTGGAACCTATCAAGAATAATCAGATTTTGTTTAATTCGGTGTCTCCGACCTAAAACATCAGACACGTTGCGGGTTTGAACTCCACAACTTACGAAAATTTCATGACTATGGATGAATAATAATGGAACACATACGGTACAAACATGCTAATATAAATTTTTATACACATACAAGCTCGCTTTTTAGACAACCTCCAATTGTTAATATTTACGATCGTTGGTGAAATGATTTTCAAAATATACGCATACAAAAATTTGTATGGTGATCAAAATGTCAGTCTGGATATAAATGTTTTATACTCGACTGAAACTACTACCGAAGTATTTGTAATTTTATTTTTATTTGACGTCATAATATTATTTCGACAATATTTTATGTTTGTTTTTAAGTAATACTGTGTGTTTTATATTAACTTTTATTGTTTATCTTAGTTACGAACATATAGTTCTTTGACATTATATTTTAAACTATAATATCGTGACATTGATAATATTAAATAAACGATTGCATTATACATCAAACAAAAATTATGAAAACTTAATAGAAATGAATATTTATACAAACAGAGGCAATTTTTTTATAATCAAGTAGGGCTAGCACGGCGGGGCGCGACTCGCAAGATAGCGACATAAAGCGCGAGATACTGATATTCTCGCTTAGAGGTCTCGCGCTTTAATAATTAATATTGAAAGGTGGGTGGAAGGACAAAAAACTAAAAAAAAACCGTAGTTGCCATGTTATAGAATTAAAAAACAGTTTTTATTATTAGCAACGAGTATTAATGTAAAAAATTAACACCAGTGTCACTATTACAGGGTTCAAGAATACTATTTTCAAGAATCAAATATTTTTTTTCATTTCACCTCGGTTGGTTTTAGTAACAGTAGAGCTCGTTGTGAAAGAGTTCGTCCAGGAAAGTACTGCCACATTACCTATTTCTGGCGCCAAGCAGTAATGGTAGCATAACTGCGTTCCAGTATTGTAGGGTATAAGGGTGCTGGTGAAATAACAGGCACATGGGACTTGTCGACTTACGTCTCAGGGTGACGTGCGCAGTGGCAGTGCCCCTCAGATCTTTGTGATTTAAAGCTGGTACTGCAACTATTATGGACAGACGTGCCGCATCACTCTAGGCTCACGACTAGCTCGTCCCGTCACATGGTATCATAAGAAATAGCTCATTTCAAATTCCGTACCTGATTCAAGTATTCCTGCAAATGCGATCTGGTTGACTGAGGCGCCCACTTCATTGCCTCTTGGACGATACCGTGACAGCGTTCCGCGAAGTCTTTTACTATGCCCTGAGGAAATATAAGTCTCGGTTAAAACATTTTGTTTATACCATTCGTTGATGGTACTTATTTATATTCATAAATCGGTATGATTTTTAGCTATGTTTGATGAACTCTTGTTTTTAAATCATCAGCTCTTTTCTCAGTTACTGTAGGGATCTGACATTTTTTATTACCATATTAGACAACACCATGATGTTGTCTACTAAAATCCGATCCTAGAGTAAGTAACTAAAGCACTTGTGTTATAGAAATTGGAAACAACGACTGTACCATAAGCACCCAGACCCAAGACAATATAGAAAAGTTAGTTTCTACACTGACCGGACCGGGGATCGAACCCGGGATTTCAGAGATGGCGACACATTGAAAACCGGTGTGCAAGCCACTCGACCACAGGATGTTGTCAAAAATTTTATGTTCTTTCCACTTGTCCAATCGGCATGAAATTTGGAATACTATAGTAATCTGCTACCAGGACAATCTGCAAACTACCCAACTTCTCCACCACTTGCAGTACAACTATTGAGTTTGCCCTTTTGGGCTCATTATATAGTACTGAAGAGTTCTCGAACTTACATTTGGCTAATTTTTTACTTTTTGGAGTATGCAGTTTTGTATCGAAATTTTTTCAAATTTGAAGTTTTATAATTAATACTCCAAAAAAGGAAGTGCGATAGTAGTAGATCGTAGAAAAACACATACATGTGATAAACGACTTTATAGAGATAGATACTATATTCTGTCTTTTTTGAAAATAGACTAAAATGACAGTTCATTGCGCAGAAGTGTTGCCCGCTTGTAAGCAGCTAGTGACTGCAGTCGATAAATATTCTATCGACTATCGACTTAACCTTGGTCACGTTTGTACAATAAATAGCCGAACTTGCATCATTTGAGTCATCATCGGCCCATTATTCGTCCAACTACTGGGCACAGATTCATGTGAATTGTCAATTTTTGTAAGTTCATGCATACATATACTGCATTTAGAAATATGTCTACATAAAGAGGAGAAATATTTTGAAGTTTTTCAATTTAATTCAATATCGATAATCAAATCCGCCTGTTGTCATTAAAATGATTGAAATATATGAATAAAAATTGATTTCGACACTGTCAAAATAAGAATAAAGAATACAATAACGCAATTAATAGTCAATAGAACACTGTAACATTCACAATTCAGAGATTTTTGGCAAAGTTTTACCTTCTTTCATAATCTATCGATAAAACTGTCGACAACAACTACATGAATATTAAATTTTTTTATCAACATTGGCAACCCTGCAGATGTCATGTTACTCCGTCTTCAAAAAGAAACAGACTCTAATATCAATCAAATCGATAGCGACTAAACTTACTTCTCTTCCTTCTAAAGTATCTTGTAGTTGTAAAGTGAACTCTGTCCCCGGCACTTTGAGTAAGGGTGTCTCCTGGTTGGCATCCAATTCAAGACTGAAGCTTAGCACTTGGAGAATGTCCAGCATCGACCAGAGAACCTGCAATCAAGCAAATGTTATATCAATGTTCTCAAAGTTATGTTATAAAAGTATCTATTTTACGTAAGAAGAAGCTCAAATATATGAAGGATATTAAAAAAATGCACTCATTCCAATTATATAAAATGGTTTCCCTAGTGCGGGGTTATGAGTATGTGCGTGCGTTAAATTATATAAAAAGAAATTAGAATTCCATATTACGAAAAATTTCTTACAGTTTTGATGTTTTTATTTCTATATGTAATTGCTATCATAGTGTCACCACGGCAATTGATATGCAATACTTGATTAGGACCTTGATTTTATTTTTTTTTCTTATACTAGAATCAGAGAATAAGAAAGTAACGAGAAAAGTCACTCGCCGCCCCTCCCTAGCTTTAGATATCACACCGCGCTCCGCATATTAACGGCTACATTGAAGGAACGGCAACAAGGCTGACAGCAAGCCGTTCGCTAAGGACGATTTTGATGTTTAAACAGTTTAAATTTATTTATTACGAACGTACGTTACTATGTGATGGTCGTGAATTTTTCCATGTACGATTGTTTATCTTCAGGTACTTAATACTTACTGTATGTGCGAGACTCATTTTATTCAGAATTATTGTTCTCTTTCTGTAAATTCATATTTATTTATCACATATATTACGTAATTCATTCATTTTTAATTATTTTTGGCATCGCTCACGCAAACGCAACTCAAAGGCATTCATTTTAAATTTTTGCAACACTATCCTCCCTCTCACCCCAATTAGTAAAAACGGTCCAAGGCTGGCGTGCACTTGATTTGCACTAGTGAGTATAACCAGAAAGGAAACTTGCTCGTTGGAATTCCAGCTTATGCAGGACCATCGTGATGGTCTTCGTTACTTACCCGACAATTCCAAAGCAAGTGCGGAAACCGATCGACAAGTCCAGCAAGCCACTTGTCAGCTACTCGTCTGATCTGCTTGTGTATGTGATTGAAATTGACCAATAGGAACTGCGCGTGGTTTTCTAGCGCCCTCTCTCGCGCCTCGTCTTTTACTTTCTCCGACATACAGTCGAGGAATTTGTGAAATACTTTGTCGCCGACACTGAAACGAGACATAATATTAATAACGTACACACACACAAATTACACCCACAACTCACGAGAGAAATAAATGTATGCTATACAAATATTTCTCCCGGTCCGGGAATCGAACCCGGGACTTCTACGTGGCAGTCCAGCATGGTAACCGGTCGGCCACGGAGACAGTTAAATACAACGTGTGCACGTACATTATAGACAGTATTAACCACTAGGGAACGTCTCTTCGTGATATAAACTTTATGAGCTGTCCGTAAAGTCCATTAGTCATCAAAGCTAACAAGAGGCGTGCGGTGAGATATCAAAATAATGAAAATCTATTGGTTGTTTAAATTTTTTTCGGTTTGAACGATCGTGAAACTTATTTAACTACAAAGTTATATTGGAAAGTATTTTTTCGGATCTAAATCGCGTATAGTATTTTTTTTTTTTTTCAATAAAACTAAGTTATGGTCATTTTTATAGTTACAGTTTACTGTCACAATTTTAAAATTTTCAGCCGTTACTACTTTGTAACAAAATAAAAATATACATTTTGTTTCATTTGTATGTTTTCAATAAAGGTTGAGTAAGGCTATATTAGGAGTCTAAAGTATATTAAGTCGATATTAATTTAATTGCTACTTTATGTCTAATTCTTCTTTACTTAAATATAAACGTTACTATAGCCAGTTATCGTGAAATTTTAAATAGTCATGTAATAATTGTCGACAGTTTTATCGATAGATTGGGAAAGTAGGTAGAATGTTGCCAAAAACGGCTGAATTGTAAATGTCGCCACGTTCTGATGATTACTAATTGCGTTATTGTATACTTTATTCTTATTTTGACAATTGGTATATTATTATCAAAATAAATTTTTAGTCAGACACATTTCAATAACGACAGGTGGATTTCATTATGTACATTAAATTAAAATCTGATTTTTTTAAACACGTCACCTATTTGTATTTTTAATACACATACTTCTAAATTTAGTATACGTATGAATCAATTTTCAAAAAGCAACAATTAAATGAACCTATCCCCATCAGTTGGATGTATAATGGGCCGATAATAAATCAAATTAAACAATTTCGCCTATTTACTTCATAAGCGTAACCAACGTTCAGTCGATAGTCTATATAATATTTTATCATCTACAATCACTAGCTGCTTGCACGCGGGCAACACTTGTGTCATTTCACTCCGTCTTTAAAAAAGACACACTATATTTTATATTTTCACTTTTGTTCTACTAAGTGTGCCGATGTGTGTGCTGTTTTACCTGGCAACGCAAGACCACATGCCGCTCTTGTCTTTATGAAGCGCTGTATCGCTCAAATACTCTATGATTGGCTGCAAGCTTGGTTCCGGGGAATTACACACTCTGAAACAATATAATTACTAACTTCGCAAAGGCTTAAGGACATACATATTATTAGATCCGTGTGCAACACTAGTTTTATGTAAGTGAAATTATTCGTTCTTCTCGTGACCAATTGTTGTAAGTAGCATTCAGCAAATATGTAAGCGTTTTCCGTTTCGGGCTGCAGCTTGTAGCTCGTGTCATACACTTTCTATTAACTACTAACAACTAGTATTAGTAGAGCTTTTTATGACAAAGATCGTCCAGAAAAGTACTGCCACCTTACTGGGGACGCGAGTCAGTCTCTTTTTTTTGAGCATTTCCGGGAGCCAGGCACCACTCTACGGACGTCTGAAGAGGCAACACCAGCCAACCGATACAAATGTGATGATAAAAATGGTCTCTGAATCACTAGCAACGTACGAACAATTTTGCGCTCTAGTATAGAAAGCACATGGACTTAAATGCAATACCAAAATACTAACCTTAAAGTCTCCAACCAATAAACACTCAGCAAAAACATACAAGGCGCAAAAGTCAATTTATTAACAATCACCGAAACGTCAGGGGGATGGTCCAACAAGTTCAAAATTTGCGTTTTCAGTTCCTGAAGCTCTGTTATGGACACGCTATCATTCCTCACAGCTGAGGTGTATTGCAATTCTCTCATTTCAGAACGTAATGATGTTTGCGATGTTAAATATGGTGATTTTACAGCTATTTCTTTTACGCCTGTATACCATTCTTGAGGCCACAGTCCTGTAGATGCGTAAATTCATTGTTAGGTCTTTTGTGATTTTAGTTTTCGAATAGGTAGATATAAAGTTTGTGAACAATAAGTTTTTTTTTTATATATAAGGCAAAAATCTGATAACATACAGTTACGTGCAAAAATATGTATCCACTATATGCGGCCCAAACATGCCGCCAATACTCCAGTTGCGACATAATTTGTGGTAAGTTACATTTATTTATTACATCGTGATTGCGTAGTTCAGTAAATACATATTATTGCGTTTGACTGTACTTAACAACGGCAATATTTTTTTTATTTCTGTTACTTGTTGAGATAACTCCATTATTGATTTTTATCAATCATGTAACATTGACTTACAATTATATGGACGTCGGGTCCGCGCTAAAAAATGTCCGAACTTATAGGGCGTTAAAATCGTATACAGAGCGTCATTCACGCTTTAGTCTTCGTTTGTTCGACTGACAGCGAAGCAAGCAAAATTAGACAGTACTGCGATGACATTACAATTCATATTCAACGTTTTAGCTTTTTCATATTCCTTTACATGTCACTATGTTTAAATAGGTTGACTTGGGACATTTTTTTCGTTGTTTTTGTATTAGACCCGTCGTCCATTTATTTGTAAGTCAATGTCATGTAAAGACATTCTGTAGATTATACTCCGTCCAGCCATTTATTTAACTTTTGCCAGATCGGATTCTAATCAATTAGTGATGTCCTAATGCGTTTTTGATTCGATTTTTTTAACAATCGATTTTATTTATGAAGAAGTTTTAATCCGTGAATGTGAGCGGGCTCAAAAAAGAAGATATTGTCTGATAGGGATCGTGATGTTGCGTTTGACAATTTGTGTACTCAAGAATTAATAATTCATGTTAATGAGGGTTTAAGTGATGATTTCCGTTTATATAGAAAAGAATCCGAGGATTCATTATAAAAATTAATAAGAACTTCTTATAATTATTTATAATTTATTTCATTTCATTACAATTTATTAGACAGGTACTAAACTTTATCAACTTGAATAATCCTTATTACATAATTTGTTGGATCGATAAATATCGGAGCTAAAGAGCACGTCGCATCACTAAAATTACAAAATAAAAGAGTCCAAGAAGTGTTGCATTTTTTTATGTCAATAATTACGGAACTTCGGAGGCACGCATATGTCGAAAGTTAAATAAATAGTTAGACGGAGTACAGTAGGTCGAATTATTAATGGTCTAAATACATTATTCCAACAGTAACTCTAGCACGCAACAACAATGTCCTCTTTTGTTTGCTGAGCTGTCGAAAGGATGATTCACGCCAGACTGTGACGAGCCCGATCTGAAACTGGGCCGTAGCACGACTAATTTGCCTGATCTCAAACTAGGTAATTCCCAGTACTATGAGCACCAGAGCAAAGAAATTAACTCCAGGTCACAACGCAGGACACTAAGGCCAACAGTAATTAAGAATAGTTTAATTTCGCAAATTAGTCTTAACGCAAACTGAATCCGAGATTCCTCATTTAGCAGCAACAGTGCTGACCACTATAAGCTACCGAGGCCGATTTTACTTGTTATTCTATATCTATGTAGCAAGATTCTTTAAAAATTAATTGGAACAACAAAATGCTGCCCTTAGCAATGTCGTGTCATGTGTTTGTATAAAGCCGGATTTACACTTGTCTGTCACGACACACATCACAAGCCGTTACGGGTTGCGACACACTAATATAAATGTAACCATATTAAATGTATGAAACCGATACCGTTCTGACGCGTCATGACACTACACGTCAGACAAATGTAAATCCGGCTTAAGAGACGTAGCCAAATGTGTCAAATGTACATTTAAAAAAATAATTCACAAACCATATAGTTTTCCCAAACATTTTTCTTCGTGTTTATTTATAGTTTTGTCGTAGTAATTTTTTGTCAAAAAGCAAAGAGACAAAACTATGAATCAGCATGGGTAATTATTGGATATATATCGGATAATTATCAAAGAAAATAAATAAGTTGATAACTTCTAACTTTGATTTTAAAGTAATTTCTTGTTGCTTGTTTGTTTGTATTAATTAGCACATTTACTTTTAATTTTTACGTTTCTTTTTTAATCCATTTTGTATTATATTGTTGTCTGTGTGCTGGAAGACATAAACGTTTCATCTGCCTATTTGGTTACTATAAACTTCTATAGAACATGTGTTTCCAAAAATAAATTGGTTATGGATTATGAACATGCTACAACCGAGATTCGGCTAATACAGTGTGAATCATCCCTAAACATTTTAAACACGCATAGTATGAAATTGCATTGCTTCACGTACTAAAGAGCATGTTGTCGACGTAACGCGTGAACACATCACAATTTAATCATAAAGTTTAATAAACAGTACTTGTAATATTGATTGTAATGAACACAAAGAAAAATTCCTTTGATCTGACAGGACTCGAACCAGCGTCTGTGCCATACCAGGGCGACCGCTCTACCAACTGAGCTACAGATCGAATCACCAGCCCCTACGAATTTTTCTTTGTTACAGATCAATGTTTTTGGTTCTAACGACTTTTTGCAGCGCCATCTGTGAGAAAACTGTGAAAGTATTTCCTTCACTCGTTACCGCACCTTTACAGGTACCAGAGATTGACAAGAGATGTCGCTTTATAAATAGTAATATTGATTGTAATGAATATCATGATGATTTACTATCATGATATTCATTAATTATTTTGTGAAATGACTCCACTAGTTTGTTATAATATTAAATGAACACAAAGAAAAATTCCGTCGCCGTCAGATCGAAGGAATATTTCTTTGTGTTCGATCTTTGTGTTAATAACTAAACAATACGTTATTTATTATTACAATAAATTCAAATTGGCAATATGCATAAGGTATAGCAAACATATTTGCATTTCAAGTTCGGCAATTAATCAAAATCCAAAATCGAAACCACTAGAATACACTCGAAAAAAAATCACTCAAAACGAAGCAAAATGAATACATGGCGTCTTTTCTGCAATGCATTCGAGTTTCAGCTCAATACACACAGAGAACAGACACTATTGTCCTACAAATAAATTAAACGCTAACAACGCTACTACACTCGACCTAATTAAAGATATGGGGCCAAGAAAACGGCGAGAATGACATACAGCAAACGTTATAGAGTTTAGCACTGTTTATTATGTATTTGTAAATCTCGATATTACATTTTAGTGTACTTATTCGATATGCCAAAGTTTTGGAAGGAAATGCCGTTTGGGGCGTTATTCATAATATTATTACGCCATGAAACGTCACATTTGGCATTGTCATCTGTTTCAAATAGATGACGCATTTCAAAATTCTACCAAGAAATTTGCAAAACATTGCTTATATATCGAGTTCTTAGGTTTTCGCGATTGTTACACATAGGAAATGATACTATTTTTCCGGATTTAAATCGCGTTTATTTGTTTTTTCAAACAAACCACAGTTTCGCACCCTTTACAGGTCCCATGGTCACGGTTGACTGACCTGTAAAGGGAAAATTCATTTCCTATTGCGTATATACTTCTTTCCCGACCTTACAGACAAAGTGAGTTTTACCTAATATCCTAAGACCTAGCAAAGCCCAATGTACTAAATACAGCCAGGACTAGCAAAGCCCAATGTACTAAATATAGCCAGTATGCCCCGTGTTTTGTATGAAAAACGCGACAGTGATTTTTAAAGTACTTTTCTAGGTACCCTATGGTCATATAAAATAAATAGTGCCAAATTTGAATACGATATTTTCATTACAATGTACACTGGGCGTTTACGTGCTCATAGGAATAACATTGTCTGGGTCTGAATCACTTCACATATTATGTACTATTCGACGTACACGGGGCCTTAGGATGTCAAAATCGTTATAATATGTCTTGTACAGACGCTCTGCTACCATAATCGATGCCCTTCTCTCCCGTTCCCTGGCCCCACAAAGCACAACTCGTGTAAAATAAACTTCACACACTACCACCAGCTAAGTACAGTCGTAGTTACAGCCGTTGTACAGTCGGCTACAATATTACAAACTAGTGTTATTAATGTGGTTACTTTGGTGGAGCTAAATATTCATATAATCACACACTTTATGAACTTATTTTCTGTAACGTTAATAAGTCTGATGTCAAAATTATGAAGTCGTCATTTTTTAGACCTGGCTACACAAATGTAACAACACCAAAAACCATATTAAAAAACGAATTAATCAAATCAAAAACCAAACAACACATCTATTCTCTATAAGCATCATTTACTCACGCTTTCGCATTGCTATTGGCGTGGCCATAGAAGAAGAGACAATAAGATTTTTAAGTATATCTAATAAACAATACACTTATGTAAATAAACGTTAGTTAAGTCAGACATACGATTACAAATATATTTTGCGGTTCTCAAAGGAAATCTCCTACATAAGAATGCCTGGAAAAATATGCAGATGCATAGAATGGCTCCTTGCCGTCTTTGTACAGCGGTCTTTTTGCGATTTAACAAGTAAATGCATGTTAAATATTCCATAAAGTCATTTGTTAAGGTATAAATCAGTTTTCATAGGTTAATGCCATTATATAGGATAATGCCATTTTTTAACCATGGTGACAACAACAATTAAAAAAATTGCCATTAACACAAGTCAAAACACAAGCTGTCCTTTTTTATCATAAATTTTCATGATTCAACTACACTACGTAATGACGTTACTGCATCGACCCTGTACGGGACTCATCAACACACGTATACTTTTACTTATGTATTCACATTAACTCTTGTTAATTGACTTATAGAACTAAAAACTTCAGCTATAACATTTCTGGCAATTTCTGATCGCACTGAGTGGACGTCTCACCCGAATTGATATTAGAATCAATATACAAGACCCAAATTTGATAAAAAAAAAAGTTAAAATCTTTGATTTGGGTAAAGCATTTGACTTTGTGGCTTACTATTTTACAAATTCTAATATTTTAATAATATTATAGACAATTTTCTGTAAAAAAAAAAAATGAAATGTAATGTCGTTCCGATAAAAATATCGTTAAATGGTTTTCAACTGGGCACAGGTTTCCAATATAAAAAGTTTTACGTTGCTAACAGCAAAATAATTTTGTAACCGTGTGTCAAATTTTGAAACGTAGAGATCAATAGCAAAGATAAAGAGGGTGCTGTAAATATTTAGAGTAATAAGTGTTCATACACACGTAAAAGTACCCAATGGCCGCATCTTA
Organism: Hyposmocoma kahamanoa; assembly: GCF_003589595.1. NCBI lineage: Eukaryota > Metazoa > Arthropoda > Insecta > Lepidoptera > Cosmopterigidae > Hyposmocoma > Hyposmocoma kahamanoa. The sequence goes on along the minus strand of NW_020653575.1, from coordinate 2,019,082 downwards.
ATGGCAGTTCATTCTGGCAATAAAAGATTGTCTATACACCAAAAGTTAATATAACACAAAGGCGACCCCTGTGGTACCTTTACTTGCGCACTAACACCTATATTTGTTGTTTCATTTTCTTATACACAATATAATAAAATTAAGAAGAAAGTTTTAAGTACCTGAGTCTGCTGCAGTGAATCCCATTACAACGCAGTATAGCCAAAAATCTTTAAAAAGCTTGTGCAATCTTGGCTTCGGGTTTTTTATATGCGGCAATCTTTTGACTAAGACCTGTAACAAAAAACATCGTGACATAAAATGCCATAAATATTGAATATAATCAAATAGCAGTTAACGCTGAAAGATTGTATAGTATAAATAACATGACGGGCTCAGGAATGCTCCTTGCGAAACTCTTTTGAAAAGAGAACTTCTGTATACGATTATGAATACAAAGATAAACACCCAAAAATTTTTTTTCGTCGACCCGGTGGGACTTCTGTATACTTTGTTTTTTCCAGGACGGAGTAAAATGACAGTTCATTCATCAAAAGTTCACAAATTGATTCCTATACCATTGGGCCAACTGTCAAAATAAAAATAAAGAATGCGATAACACAATTATCATTAGAAAGAACGTCATGACATTCACTATTGACATATATCTTTTTTTTTTTATTTGTATCTTTTTTTCACAAACTAACGATAAAACTGTCGACAGCAATTACATGACTATTTAAAATTTTACGAAAATTGGCAACCCTGCAAATATCATTTTATATCATCTTAAAAAAAGACAGACTATAACAGTACGTGTGTGGTCATCACATGTTGTTTGAATGGTGATAACTCGTTCTTCACACTTATGAGTACCTACCTATATCGTCACTTTTATTGATATCTGGTTCTCTCTTCATCTCCCCCTGTCCTTGGCATCGCTCTACTAATAGGTGCCATCCATGGCTATTTAAATTAATTGTCTCTATTGGCGGTATACTCAAGGTTTTATCACGTAATTAATATAATATATAAAATTAAATATATAATAATAAGACTGGCTATGCCTCCTCAAAAGAGACTACAAAACTGGGGAGCAGACTTCCTATGTTTATTGATTGGAGAAAGAAAATAAACACTCACCGCAATGACTGGTATAAGAACACCAAGATTCCCCGCACTGCCGGAAGCTTTGAGTACGGGTGCGGGTGATCGATCGGTAGCTCGTTCACCGCCAAGTCCCAGCTGTACGAATAACTCGAGAAGTCGAGTTAGAAGTTCCAAGCGAGCATTCGTGCCGCGAACATTCGCTGCGATGTTCGCGAGCGCATTTAAAACTGCACCGGACACATGTCTGTAACATCACACAAACATAGTTGATAAGATTTAGATATAGTCATTCGTCATTGTTATTAGGACTTAAGGCCTACACGTTGGAGCTTTTTCGTTAATAATAACAGAGTCACCTTAAACCACTTAGAAATAGCTTTATGTCCATGTAACGAGAGTGAACAAAACTTCGCTCCTTTTTTATAATATCTAGTGACGGGACGAACAAGTCGTGGGCCTGGTGGTACACTACACGCCTATCCATAAGAGTTACAGTGACACTCAGAACTTTTAATCTCAAAGATCTTAGGGGCACTGCCACTGCGCCCGTCACCCTGAAACATAAGTTGACAAGTCCCACGTGCCTGTAATTTCACCAAATCGCTTTGTCGGTCCGAGCGCAGCGAGAGGTTGCGCATACTGTCTGTACGGGAACAGTTTCACGTAGATCACTAATACGCATACATATGCAAACACGTACTTGTACTTCGTGCAAGTTTACATACGATGTTTCTCGACTGTATGGTCGGATTTCTAAGGCGGACTTTAGTAGCGTCAATGACGCTACAGAAGCCACGCGCTGATCTAAGTGTCGCTCAAGGAGCGTAACTCGTACCTATATTGTTTCTTATCATCAGTGTGATGATAAGCAGCACTGGCAGCTTCCACGGTGATGACAGTGAACATTCGCATAATCTCATCGTGAGCAGGGCCTTTGGGGCTAGCTAGGGCCATGCAGCCCAGCTGGTCGACAATCAGAGTATCCAGCGATGATGGGGCGCGGCACAACCTGGAGAAAAGAGTATGGTAACCGAAGAATATTTTACGCGGACATGCCATGACTGCAAGTTGTGTACTTTCTAGAAGTTTGTAACAATTTTTATCTTTAATTGCATATATTTGTTTTTTTTTTGTTCCTTTCAAACAAACTAACGGGACAATAACACCAAGTCGTCAGGTAACTCTCGGTTGCCCGTCAAAGGCAGCAAGCTACCCGGTGTAAATTATGAGTAGTCTGACAATGGTAGTTTACCGCAGAAGTCGGTTGAAGCGACGGGGTGCGTCGCCTTCGGCAAGGCGAGGTATTGTGTCAAACGCGACAGACGATTGTTTATATTAGTGACGATCACATGCCTTGATATTATATTTTAAACTGTGACATTATTATTCTAGTCTATATACTTGACTTAATGAAATCAAATTCAAAATTCTTGACAGTCTTACCTCTGTTGAAAGAACTGTAGTATGGTATCTGTAGTCTTCGGTGTGTCTTTTAAAGCAACTGCCACGTGACCCAACATGATGACGATGTTGGTGCTTATGAGTGACGATTCACTGAAAACATTTAGTAAATGAAATAAACATTTGAAATAGTCGACTAGGCCACGATGAAATCAGGAAACGCCTATTATAAATATTTGCGATTCTAAGGCAGCATTGTTAAAATCGCAAATGCGATGCCGGTATCTCCTATCCTTGAATTGGATATATTAACAGGCGGATTCTGCAGAGCAAGTTGTACACTACGAGTAATATACAGGGTTTAAAATTATCAAGTTATTTATTGTGTACACTTTTAAACTTTCGCGTTAAATTGTACTAACATTTGAACACGGGAATAAACGCGTTTGATTCTATTTTCAAATATTTATTATATTTATTAATTATCTGATATTTATCCTTGCTGAATTGCCTTTTTTTGTCTCATGAATTTATAACTAAAAATGACAAATAGAGACAAAACTAAATAAACATGAAGAAAAATCTTTAGGAAAACGATTTGATATGTAACTTTTTTCTTTAGATTGACATTTGACACATTCGGATACGTCTCTATTACAAACACATGGCACAACTAGCGGTAGCATTTTTTGTTCCAAGTAATTTTATAAATATTAAAATAATTATCAAGGCATGTTTATCAAGATAATTTGTCGTCATAATTATCATATATCAATGGTAATTATCACTTCGAACCCGTCTAATATAATAAAAAAAACTAATAATAAAGTGATCTCACAAATATAACTTTAAACAAAAGCGCATTAACGCCTGTCGTAAATACAACAGCAAATTCATAAATCACGAATTGTTTAAAAGCATCTACAAGTGTAATAATCGTGTATTCGTGTATTATATAGCGGTTACACGCGGCTACTTTTAGCAGCGATGCAAACGCGATGCAAACGCGATACAAACGCGATGCACGTTTTAAAATAATTAACTACTAATAATTTATTATTAGTAGTTAATATTATACTACTAATTTATTTATTTATTGTATTTATTAATTTCACTTTCAAATATACAATTAACAAAACAAAATAATGCGCGTAAACCTACACAGATTTTTCGTACATAATTATTCAACATAAGCGACTGCAATCGCGCGTTTTTACCGATGCAATCGCGCGTTTGTATCGATGCAATCGCGCGTTTGCATCGTTGCAGTAGTGCGTCTGCATCGATGCATGCGTTTCACGAACGCGCGTTTGCATCGGTGCTTAAAGCCGCCGTTTGTAACCACTCTTAGGGTCGTATTCCAGAACTCTACTCAATACTCAAGTCAGGATTTGAGCAGACTTGAGTATGATTTCGAGCACTGGCAATACGACCCTAATGGCAAGGACTTGAGTATGATTTTCAGTGCTCACTGCAATACTCAAGTCCTGACTTAAGTATTGAGTAGAGTTCTGGAATACGACCCCTAGTCATAAAAAATTACCTGTCACTAGTTTCAGCAGTGAACAGCCGATTGCTAACAGATCCAACAAGCGCAGGGACGCAAAACTCGTCTATGGTCAATGCAGCTTCCAATGCGACACAAAGGTTCTCTATGGCGGCATCTCGAAGTTTCTCGAATGGAGTGGACTTTACTGGAACACCCGTCTCTGTAAGGCCTTGTAACTCTTTGCCTTGTACTGAAAACATACACGGTACACTGCGCTAATTATATCTTCGAAGTCGTGTGTACCGAGTGCAGTAGCCTATGTATGAACTATACTTTTTTTCCATCAGACGTAACTTAACCGCGTAGTTGTGAAAATAATATCTTAGTATAATTAACTAAATTAGATGACGTCTCAGGCTCGATTCCTAATTTGGGAAATTAACTTTTATAATTGGTTCTGGTCTGGGTGTTCTGGTGCCCCATGCCCCAGATGCCCCAGTATTCCGTTGCTCTGGTACTCATAGTACAGGAATTCCATAGTTTGAGAATAAGATAATTCCATAGATTGATGTGGTTGTCTGGGACATATTCTACTCGATTTATCAATAATTTATGGATTTGAATGATCGTATGTTAATTATTATGAAATCGGCTACCAGGTAGTGCGCGAAACAGGATTCGCTACCCTTAAATGTGGAATATTTTTTTCAAATTTAAAAGGGAACAAAACTAAGGTAACCTCTTTCCAACAAAAAAAAAGAATCCTCAAAATCGGTTATCGAGTTATCGCGTAACATACTTACATACAAAAAAAATACAGTCGAAATAAGAACTTAGTCTTTAACCGACTTTTAAAAAAGGAGGAGTTTCGCAATTGGACTGTATGTTTTTTTTTCTTTCTTTTTTTGTACGTATGTCACGCGATAACTCAAGCATTTGTGAACCTATTTTGATGATCATTTTTTTGTTGAAAAGAGTTACTAATTTTGGCAACGTGTCATTCTAATCCAGGACTGGTATATTTACCACGTTGAAGTAATAATATTGTGGTTCAAAATCTATAAGAAGTTGTAATCGCTTTAGTAAATAACCACCATGTGTTAACCTTTTTCATAACATAAAGTGTCATCATTTGGACATACAATCCTTTGTAGCACGTATAGCAATACTCACGTGTAACTTTCATATGTTCCTTCCCGGTTTTCTCCAACTCCAGCTTGTGTAGTTTGAAGAGTATTGGCGAAGGTGTAACCAGGAAGTCTCGTAGGCAATATATCGACGTGTTCGCTATCGGCGGGAATTTCGTCGCTAACTTGCCTAGACCCTAAAAGGATTTAATGTTATGTCGTCGGTGTTTTGTAGAATGGGCGAAAGCGCCATTTCGAAAAAAATGTCAGGGGCATGTTTTCAACGTCTATTTTAAAATATTCACGTCCTCTTTTAATATTCAATTTTGGTTTTAGTTTAGTTCAAGTTTTAAAATTCTATTTAAAGCAGGACGTAAATAATAGGGGTTAAAGTATGAAATTGCCGATTTGTACTGAAAATCTA
>NW_020653575.1:1979084-2013152 GCF_003589595.1 Hyposmocoma kahamanoa | reverse complement strand
ATTGCAATAAAACGGCAATTTCATACTTTAACCCCTAATATTTTAAAACAGTCGTGAAACTGTAAACCATGCTCCCCTGAAAAATTTTTCGAAATGGCGCTTTCGCTCTTGCGCTACTTTGGAGAACAAAAATTTTAGTCGCTCTTGTAATATTATCTTTGGTGACGTTTCGTATCACCATTACGTCTAATTTTATTTTATTTTAATAAATGTTCAAAGTTTGATTTATAATTCGGGACTTAATCAAGTATAAACCATATTTTATTTACTTCGACGTTTCGGATATACTGCAACGTCCATGGTCTCGAAGAGACCATATATAATAGACGTCCCGAATTAAAAATCAAATAATGTGTGAAAATCGTGAGTTTAAATCAAAGTAAATGTTCAATGTTTATCGTAATAATTTGTTTGTCACAAGAAACGGAAACAAACCTTATACTTCTGCAATATGGTCGTTTGTTTTTTGGAGGACTAAGTAATATCTCGAATTCGTCTCGTCGTTCAGCTAATAACGTCTAGATGGCAGCACATTGATTGAAATTTCAATATAAATTCAAAACGGCGCACTTGCAATAATAGGTATTGATGGTATTGAACTTTCAACGATATGCCAACAGCGTAGAGTTTTAAATTATATTAGCAGTTCCAAATTTGTTATTTCTTTTTAAATTAGAAACTACGACCAATCGTTATCAAGATTACAAAGTGTTTCAAATTATAATGTGTGAATTTTGGCGACAGCGGTTCTGACAGTAATCGAGCCTTAAGGCACTTTCAATGTTTTTTTCTTCTGTAGTTTACACGCATAAATTAAGTTAAAATTTAACTAGCCATTAGTCTAGTGTCTAAAGAAACATCTGTGTGTATAGAATGCCGTAATATTTTTTTAAATACAACATGCTGTAGAAAATTATTACTTAGAAGGACAGTTTGGTGAGTATACAATGTGTTGATTTGCATTCTTGCCATACTTACAGAGGTTATTCTACACCCGAAACTGAACCCAAATCACTAAAAAATAAATGGAAAAAAAATTTCGTAAATTCCATTTTTCATTTAATTACGGTAAACAAATTTGATCCAAAGGTTATTGACTTGCACGGCACTTGCAAACATTTTGAACAATGACCTTAAATACGCAGAAAGAAACGCATTTTAGATCTATTTGGTGGTGGGGTACGAGTAGCGCCAGCGGGGAAGTGTCGTATCGAGCGCGCGATTGGTAGATCGAGCGCGCGATTGGTAGATCGAGCGCGCGATTGGTAGATCAAGCGACCTTGCTTCCCGTACTGCATCTATTTATCGCGCTGACGGGACGGCATATACATATTCTATTCCAGTCTGTCACGAAATGCCACGTGGTTTGGTATGTAAACAAGAGTTAGTACTGCAAAAAAGAACCGCTACCAGGTTCACCAGAACCTGCATGGTAATCCATCAAGTACAAGTGTGTGTTTATTATTATGGCATGATGTGAAACGTTTAGTTTACGCGGAGGATACGAGTGTCGAGGTTTCTGCTTTCAAAGTTGTGGAGTCTAATGTTGAAACGAAGCTCACGTGCGAATCTCTGCATAAGTGGTGGTGGCTCCAGTACGGAGCCAGTCACCAGCTGTGGAGCTAGGTACTTCTAGCAATAGTTTCATGTAACCTAAAGTTGATAATTACCAAATCTAACTTAAAAAAACTTTTTTCAGTCAATTTTTCTAATCAATGTAAATAATATATAGTAAATTATAACAATACTAGTACATAATCATAATTTTAAAAATAGGTAAATAAGTGATCCGAGAAAGATTACATATCGCTGGGTGAAGCGGGTGGCGAGGTCACTGCCCTTGCGTGGTGCATATAACTTGAGACAATTTTGCAAAACTTTACTAGATACAATTAGCCAGAAAATATAACAGAATATTTTTTTTAATATTTTTAGATGATTTAGCATTATTTCTATTATTAATTTTTGAAATAGGGCAAGTGCAAATCAACACACTGTATTAACTGATCGAACTCAATGAGTGCCCGGGACACACTTCTCAAACACTTACTTCAAGACAAACCATCAGCAACGGCATATGAGCCAATATCAACTTATGATTGTGGTTAGAGTTGATTTTTTCCGTCAATCGGCCACATAACGAGTCGGCACCTAAAACCAAAGAAAGAAATTAGAATTTTCAAACCTAATAATTCTAATTGTAAAACGAAAACACGAGGGAAACATATAATAGAATTAGTAGAAAAATCGAACGCTGCTTTAGTTAATATTAAGGTGAAGCCGTACTTGGCATCTGCTGGCGCTGCTTTTGATTATAGAAAATGCGTCACTTAGCACATTGAGGGTGTAATGAACGCCAATGTTACAACCGCCAAATAACATTGCGAGGAATGCAATTCGCGGTGTAACCCGTTCGTCCAATCGGTAATGCGATTAATCCGTCTAAGAAGAGTCCACGCGGCAAATCGAAGATAAGCTACGTTAGCTTCGTTCACGAAGCTGCGTCATGTTTTGATACTACTCGATACCTCCAATTAACACTACGCCAATTTTATTTTTTGGTCGTTTTCTGTTATTTTTGTAAACAGCCATATTCATTTACTAATATTATGTTCCCCAAATTTTGTGGAAAATAAGTTAACAAAAAATTGAAAATAAATATAAAAAAATCAAATTTTTATAAAAGCATAATAAAAACAGAACATGCCCAAAAATTAAGTTGGCGTAGTACCGATCTGTTCACACTGCGAACTAAGCTAACTGAGTTAACTGAACCATATAGGCTAACTACTCAACGTTTTTTTATGATGCCAAGTGAGAGGATGAACAAGTCGTGCACCTGGAGTTAAGCGACACGCCTGTCCATAGCAGTTGCAGTCCCACTCAGAGTTTTTTAATCGCAAAGATCTGATGGACACTGCCACTGCGCCTGTCACCCTGAGGCATAAGTTGACAAGTGCCATGTGCATGTAATTTCACCAGCATACTTGCCCTTTAAAACCAAAACACAGCTGCTTGGCGGGAGAAATAGGTAAGGTCCCGTTAAGCTAAGTAAACTCTGTCGCTACAGCGCCATATTTTCTTAAGTTAGCTTTGCAGGCAGCTATGTGAGCTAAGCTATCTTAGCTTCGCTTCGCTCGCGGAGTGGCCTCTCCTTAAGGGGATTTGGTTTAACACGTTCGTCGCCGCCTACAATTTTTAAAAAAACATTGGCTTATGTACCTGCTTTTGGTCTAATTTGTATATGTGTATAAGTTTTTTCGCTATATTTTATTATTTGGCTCTATTTTGGGATTTTAACAGTATAATTATTATTATTAACCACGCCGGTCACAACGCCGGACAGTGTACGTACACGTTATGTTCGATCGATGTTTACCTAAAACTGACATACGTTTTTCATTTTAGATTGACATTTCACATTAGCCACTTTTTGCTTACTTTGTAACTTTTAATTTGAATTTTGAATTAAAGTATTTTTTTATTCGAAACTTACAGCTGTACTTTTTTCTTCAAAGTCTAGAAAAGTAGATATGCCATCAAAAAGCCTTTAAACCAGTTTGCCACCGATGGCATGAACGAGCATCGCAAACATATATATGTATATGGGTATGTCATGCCGGTCATTTTGACCCATCACGGCGATGAACGTGTTAATGTATTGTTATGCAATAAAGTATATGTATATTATAATTTTGTCTCTGGACACATTCTTGTGATTTCGTAACATACCATCTTAAACAATCATATAGCCATAATACAGCGTAAAGCAGGAATTTCAATTAATTTAAGGAGATATCCTAATAATTTTGTTTCATACAAATCCATGCGTTCAGTTAGCCAATCGTAAAGGGTCACTCGCACGATGAATTGAGATACCTATTAATATTGTTAGAGCGTTTATAAGAGCCGGCACGTCATAGTCCTGATCCACTGGAAGCATAATACACATACATATATATACAAGAGTACATGACATTAAATATAGTATATAAATAAATACATAAATATGCTAGATAACCATACCAATTACATAGTTGCAAATAAGGTAGTTTATTGCTTCAATCAACTCGTATGAATTTGTTGATAATGAACAAGTTCATATGAGTACAAGTACATACCATATGAGGGTAATTTTTACGTAAGTTTTTTATTCAATTTTGGTGACAATTTCTTTTTATTTAAATATTTATAGAATATCCTGTGTGATATGTGATGATGTGTGACCTGAAATATTCTTTAATATCTCACGATGATATATTCGAGTAATTAGATAATAAAAATTGTCACCAAAATTGAGTAAAAAAACTTACCTGAAAACTACTGATGCCAATAAAAGTTTATAATAAAATACTTCTCAGAATAAATAATTGTAACTTTTTCATAAAAAAAATAACCGACCTCAAAAGTTTGAGGAATTACATCTATGTATTTGCCCAGTTTTATTGAAATCGGTTACCGCAAAATTGCGCGAAACCAGATTTATCCCCTAGTTTGCCACCCTTAAAGGTGGAATATTTCCTTCAAATTTAAATGGCTCCTACACGGAGGTATCCTCTTTCCTACAAAAAAAAAAATCATCAAAATTGATTCACAAATTATTTAATAGAGTTATCGCGTAACATATAAAAAAATACAGTCGTATTGATAACTTCTTTCTTTTTTTGAAGTCGGTAAAAAATATAGAAAAGGAATGTTCCTTTGTTGCACACATCAACGGAGTCTAGGGGATCACGCACGTTTTTGCCAACTACTGAAAATCAGGATTTTGTAACACCGATGGATTTTTTTTGCTCAATTTTATAATTTGAATTTCAAAACGAAATTGACCAAAGAAAAAGTTTTCTTGTATCACATAATGCAATAAATGATATGACTATGAACCTGATCATTAATCTGCTGTAATCATTGACTTACAAATAAATGGACGACGGGTCTAATACAAAACCACGAAAAAAAAATGTCCCAAGTCAACCTATTTAAACGTAGTGACATGTAAAGGAATATGAAAAAGCTAAAGCGTTGAATTTAAATTGTAATGTCGTCGCAGTATTGTCTAATTTTGCTTGCTTTGCTGTCAGTTGAACAAACGAAGACTAAAGCATGAATGACGCTCTATATACGATTTTAACGTCCTATAAGTTCGGACACTTTTTAGCGCGGACACGTCGTCCATATAATTGTAAGTCAATGGCTGTAATATTAAGCGTAGCAACCAACCTTTCCCGATAAACTTTTATGACGTTTGCGAGAAACTTATCTTATTTGTAAAAATGTCATTGGAAGGATAAATAAATTTAAAAAAATCGAATTTTCGCGATTTCAGAGGGAGTAATTTGGTACTCGGCCGAATAGCCAAAGATAATATATACAAAATATGGAATTAATAGTAACCAAATATTCTTTGCAGCTCTGGTGCTAACCCGACACCCAGTGATGGCACGATTTGTATACTCACTGATTATGTTTAATCATTTCGGCACGTACCTGTCTCATCCCCAATGGCCCAAACGAGCAAATCAACACACGCTGAGTTGGCCATCACGTTGACCTTAAACTTATTGACCGCGGCGTAGTTGCTTTCCCTGTCCTCACGTTCTGCGGCGTCGTGATGTCGGCTCTGGAGCTCCGTTTGGCCGCTTAGGAAGAGGCATTTTACGAACTCCTACAAGATAAAAATACATACATTATTATAATAGGTACATGCTTTATGTGAATTTCGTTGCTCTGGTATTCTGCCGTCCATTATCTAAAACGCGGCTAAGTGACAAATGGTCAAATATCCGTTTCAAATAGCAAAAACATAGAGTACAAAATTCTCTTTTAAGAACAGGTCAATTTAGTTAACGTATTCGACTTATCGGAACTTAACCCTAACGATGCATAGCTCAAATATCAATAAACAATTTCAATGTTCTAAAACTGGGTTATGGTTTTTATGATATGCCAAAATTTTTTTTATTTCTGGTAGTCCCTACCTACCGACCCGAGAGATAGAGTATTCCGGAGAGACTACGAGCTCGCCGGCAAGACCTGAGTATAGCGGTCGTCCGGGCCAAGCCCTCCGCCAATGATACGCCTTCACGGGCGTCTCTGGTGGACCCGGACTTGGGTATGGACTCGCTGGGGTTTATGGTGAGCTGCAGAGACGGACATGTTTGTCTGCCCCGTTGGTGTGTACAAGGGGCGTCTGTCTCGTGCGCAGCTAGCGGGTCTTAGTAGCGGTCTTGACGAGGGTCTAAGGCGAGGAGGCGCGCGGTGCGGGGGAGTTGCTTTAAATCGGAAGCTATGTCCGGATATGGTCACAGGACAAGAGAGACGCGGTTTTTCGGCGTCGGGAATTGAGCGTGCCTCACCACGCAGAGGTCCCGGATTCGATTCCCAAGCCGGAAGAAATAATTACATTTCTTTCTCTCGTGAATTTTGGTGTAATTTGTGGTTGTCTACCTATGTGTGTGTCCATGGCATCCGCGATACAGGCTTTACCTAGAGCGGGGCTATGAGTGTGTGCGCTATTTATTTATTTAAAATGTTTTATAATAAGTTTACCTACTTAGTTCAAGCTTGTAATATTCTACACGGACAATAATTGAACATGTCAGCCGAAAGAAGTCTCCTCTGGAACTTAGACTTCTCCAATAGAAAAACCATCAGTACAATTCCAAATTCGACTTTCGTAACAACAGTTATTAAAACCAGAAAGTACTTTGCTAAACTTAGCGCGTGTTGTTATATAGTTAACGGAAAAAAATTGTAAAAAAAAAAACTACAGCGATAAATGTTTCCGGAGTTGAATTGATTGTAATTTGGATACGTGTGTTTACATAGTAACGCACGTGACTACATCTACATGATGTTCAAAGGTCCATAGCAAGAAGAAATAAAATCAGGATTGAAATAATAATTTTCAAACCATACAATTTGTGTTGCAACGACGAAAGTGTTTTATATACAGGGTTATTTGTAAAAGACTAGTAACCTCGCAGGACTATATTACTAACAATGATGTTTGTGAAAACAACAATTTTAGTTGCATGACTTTTAATAATTCGTAAGATTTTACTTTAGATCGCTCTAAACACTAATAACTCTGTGCGGGAACAAAAGAAAGTAAGGGTCGTCGAGGAGGATTATTCCCATCTGATCCTCTAAAACCGATCCCCTGGAGGATCTGTTTTATTTTAAATTATTTTCTATTCCCATCGGATCCCCAATACTGGGAATCAAGAATAAATATTAATATGATAACCTGTTAACCTGGTACTTACAAGTTTATTGTTGGTAGGTCCTGTGGTACAGTCAACAAGAAAATGTATTTAAGGGTTGTGCTGTATTTTAGTTAGTTTATTAGAAATGAACAACATTAACTGTACTAATTTATATAACTGTATTAACTTTGATTTCAAAACTTCTTTTTCTCTTGACTGGACTTACCTCACAAATACCGTAAGGGGATCCATTGGGAGTTGCAAAATATAGAGAGGATCAGTTGCAATTTAAAAATGGCGGTGAATCAGTTTTGGGGATTAGACGGGAATAAGTCATCGGGGGAGACGCTTATACGTTTGAACTTACTACCCTACTACCTGTGGGCGCTGCCCTAAACGTCATTCACTTTTCCGGCAAGTCAGAAACCATTCATAAAACTCACTCTCTCTTGGGACGCGCTCCGCAGCGGTAACGTACCGTGCGCCACGCCAGTGAGGCATATAAAATTAACTTGTTGTTCACAGTAGACATTAGCAATAGGTGAAGTGCCGTGTAACACTTGAACAATACAGTGGATTGTCAAACGTAACACGACGTTTCCTTTCGTGTTACCCCGGCATTTCCCAAATACTAAATACAGGTCTAAAAATTGTCAGTACAACAAAAAAGTTTATTTTTGGTAATTTTATTACGTTTTTATAACAAACAAAACATCATAGTATGAAACTTGTCAACGAATTTAAATTTGACGTTTGACGTGACGAGCTGAGAGCCCGACCACCTTTGGTGATCAGTTACCACTGCGTTGAAGGTGTGCTCACGTGTCCCTTTACTAATAAGATTGGTTACGTGAGCCGCACCACCAACAGCGAAGTTGAAGCCGTTGCCGTAACCGAAAACGGTCCGGAAAATGTATATGTTTTGGAAAAAAGTCATGGACCAAAATTTGTTGTTTATGATGTTAGTAATATTTGCGAAGTTGTTAGCATTTTACAAATAATCCTGTATAAAGATAAAAAAGAAATATTGAAAAAAAATTTTGAAATTTTTGACACACTGTTTTTGATACTTTATGCCAACGTACTATCAGACCCTGTCATAAAACAACATTTGGATGGCGCCTAATCTTAATGCAAGAGCTCAAAACCTAACAAACATGAAAGTACAAATATCACATACCGTCCAGTATTCTGCTGCTGTTTCATTTTCTGGTACATATATATTTCATGTTATTTAACACATATTATAAATAATTTTAAATTGGAACACAAATTACCTGAACGTCTTTGGTAAAAGGTCCAGGCAAATCTTTTTGGTGCTGCAGAATCTCCCTTAGCAGTGTTACCATCACCAAGTTCAAGGTTTCTGAGAATGATTTATACGGAAACACCTAAAAATATCGAAAATATGAATAACACATTCAAAATTACATATTTCAGTAACACGAAGAATAACACTAATTCAATTTTTTACCACAACAACGTATCATATTCCCGGCTTACCTGAATCTGCCCAGACGCATAAATATCTTCTGCTTCCTCGTCTAAAAACGCCAGCATATCTTTAGTCAGCAGCTTCTTAGCAATTGACAAAATCGACTGTAAATACGTCACGAAGAATTGCACACTGTTTCTCTTTTCAGGAGATTCCGAAAACCTCATATACGGAAACTGATTGAAGCTAGAACCGTACTTGGTGAAGAAATATGTCGTAGGATCGTAAGGTACTGAATGATAGCTATGTAAGGAACCTCTTTTGAGAGTCCCTGTACCACTGTCAAGAGTATCGCTCCCATTTTCGACGATGTCATTCATTGGATTCAAATTTCCCGACAATGACCTTGGAATTATGGGTCGGAATTGGTTGAACTTCCTCTTCTTATCCAGAGTCGAATACTCAAAATATTGTTCAGGTTCTTTCGCTTTGACAGGACTGCTTGGTTGGGGAAATAATCTGCATAACAAAGGAGGATCAACGGTAGAATATCTACCCATGGACCGGGCTAAGCCAATCAGTATAGGTACTGTACTCTTGCATAATTGCAGCTTTGAAGTGTCTGCATCCTTGCGTTCTGAGGTCGCGATTATGGTTTTGCTCAAATTGGCCATAAGCTCGATCTGAGCTGTGATAATTTCTTCCCGGACTGATGGAGTTTTGGACGCCACATCAGAGAGAAGAGTGTTGAGGCAGAAGCTAAATTTCTCTGACATTGGTATACCTGAAACAATACACATTTTCATTGCATTTTGACTTTACAAATACAATTTCCTGGATACGTTTGAGCATAGGGACCGACCACCGCATAGGCATCGCAAAAGAGCGAACGAAATCTATCTAATCTAAGCGTGGTAACGATGTCTTCGAATCTTTTGAAGAATGACAAATTGGAACTTTATTTTACCAACTATTTTTACTAACTATTATTACTTATTGTATCCATAATCGTAAACGCTGTTGTCCCTTTCCGGATGATCCCGTACGCATTAGGTCACTTGTGGTCAATCGTATTTCATATTTTTTACATCTGGTATTTTTGTCAACACCCTTCGTTTCTCATTGTTACTAAGAATACAATTCTCGTCATGTAGGCAATATTTTCAAATAGTTTTATTTGCGTCACATTGAAGTAAATAGTTTGTAGTTGTTACGAACAAAATTAATAGCAAGGTCTTTAACAGACTTGACGCGCAGTGAAAAACATAGATGTGTCATATCCGCATATTTTTCTATTTCTGAAAATATCACCAAATAAAGTAATAGGATGGAATTTCACTAATAGTCATATTTTGTGTGACGGTTGGCGATCGCTATACGAACAAAAAAAAAAACAAACAAACGGACCTAAGGAGAATATACCTAGCAAATTTTTTGGATTTATTACTTAATTTTCTTTATATGTCTACGATTAGATAGCCTTTTTGGAGCTTAAAACCGTCACATTATAAGATCCCTACCTACACACATTACACATAGCACGATTTTCAATTAACCTTGATTCAAAACTCACTTTAGTTAAATGCAATGCCAATTGCGTGAACACTGCACTAGGAAGGTTATAATTTTGAATCCAATACAACCATAACGAGCAGTTGACATGAAATAATTATTCGAAATTATTATCAACGCGTCACATGGGGTACCTATGGGAATTGTTGATTTTAAATGTTATATACGACTGTTATACAGAATGTTTAAAAATGATGAACTAAAACTGTACATGTGCTTCACTTGTTGTAGAATCTACTATTTTACAATGCCAAGTGACAGGACGAACAAGTAGTGCGCCTGGTGGTAAGAGACATGCCTGTCCGTAGCAGATGCAATGGCACTCAGAGCTTTAAATTGCAAAGATCTGAGGAGCACTTGCCACTCCGCCCGTTACCATGAGACAAGTTGACAAGTCCCACACACCCTTACCCTTTAAAACCGAAACACAATAATGGTCACATTACTATTTAGCGGCAAAAACAAGTAAGGTGGCAGGAAATGTAGACGAATGAATTTTCAGCTTCTCGTATAAAGAGTAAAGTCGGAATTCGATCCGAGATGCATACAGAATCAAGTAACGTAACCAAAACTCAAAAGCCTCAGTTGCTTGTTTCTGGCTAGGGGACTTTTTATCCTATTGTCATCCCATTTAATAAATGTGTTAATAATCCAAACGGTTAACACTTGAAATAGGTCCTCAAAAATTTTAGTATAAATAATGAAGCCGATTGGATATAAAATCGAAAAATATTTAACACGGACTATTAAACGATAACAACGAAAACTATGAAAACTTATGTTAGTGCGAGTGACACCATAAACGATTATTGGCGTGGAGGATAGATTAGATTCAACTGTGTGAAGTTTTTCTTTTAGGTTGATTTGGATAGTAACAACGTACAAAAGCCACGGTAGATCGCTAAGTCAATGAATCTTGTTAACACGGGCACATAAAATATTATGTCCGTTTAATGGTATTCAAACAAGCAAATTCATATATTCCGGTTGATGGAAAAAAGCAACCGTCTCCCAATGAAATTTTCGATTCTTTTATTTTGTCTTGGGCATAAGGTCTCTCCTGGCTTTGCCAATCCGTCAATGAGGAACACCAACCGCATTAGAACTGCAGCGACGAATGCTTTTGGAGTGTCTACTTCTCTGAGTGCTAATGAAAATCTTCAGAGATATGTTTTATATTATTTTGGTTAAACGATAGAGTCACGTCTTATTTATCACAGACTCATGATGCTTCGTACTGTCCAAAATCCTTGTGATTTGTACATTAGTACTTTGTTCTATGAATTGGACTTAAATTTATAATGTGTTCTTTTGTTTAGTTATTCGTATATTGTTTGTGTATTATTGTTTACTGTGTTTAGTGACGTAGTGTTTATATCAACATAGGCACGTGTATATGAATTAATATTTTAAAATTCTCTTCAACCAGGGATGTTTTCTGTGTAAGAATTTACACTAGTTCTTGAGTTTTCGATAACATTAACATTATTATTTTTACATTTTAGTTTCGATGAACTAACAAACTAGAAATTGAAACATCTAAAACGTAAATAAATAAGTCACACCTCATTTACCTAAATTACATAAAACTATTTCAATTTGAAACGTTTATAAAACGATCATCATTACATACTTAGATAAAGTCTCTTGTTGAATAACGAGATTCGGAAACATATAAAATGGTTGAGTTAGGTGAACATGAACAGTATCAGTTTTGATATTACACAGTAAAAATGTACAAGCACTTTGCTGTTGTATTTGTAGCTCTAATGTTGGTTGGATCCGTAAGTTTTAGAATACATTCATGTAGTACCAGTTTGTTTCTACAAAGTCTGATATAGTGGATTTGCCATAATAGTCACGAGGCGATAGTGCGATTACCTATTTTTTTGTTTCCAAGAGCCTACTCTAAATTTTTTTCCCTGAAAATGTATATGATTGCAATAAAAAATAATATATTTTCATTTAACACGTTTTCCTTTGTTTCAGAGCACGCAACAAGGTATGCGGTAAAATATTCAAAGTTATTGGAAATAATGATATTTGATACTCCCCAGCACCGTATAATGATCTTTCAAGTATATTTATTATTTAACAACATACTAATAAATTCAATTGTTTCTTGTTCATCATAATTTTCAGGTGCGGATGGCAGTGCTGGTGCCGGTGGCGGCGCAAGCGGTATGTTGATATTATTGATAAAAACAACATTGCAAACAAAATTGGAAATAACTTATTATGATCATTCCATCTGATTGATCACTTTTTATATAATCGTCAAGCAGTCTTCCGTCTTCGGACATAGGCCTGCTCCATATTTCTCCAATTATGTAGCTCCCGTGCCACTGCATCCAGTAGCGACTCGCGAAAATTTTGATGTCATCCACCCAACCAAGTGGTGGACGACCTCTGCTACGCGTGCTGGCGCATGGTCGCCACTCCATGATTCTCCTAGTTCAACGATCTCGATCCATCCCAGCTACAAGTCCTGCCCATTTCCGATTCATTTTATCAAATTTGTGTACAACATCCCCGACCTTGGTTATCCGTTGTCCGGTCGAATATTCTCATTCGTTATCCGATCGAGCAATGTTAGGAATAACACTTTCCTTTCCTTCCATTACTCTTTCGATACCTCCAATGAATACTACGCCAACTTAATTTTTGGACCTGTTCTGTTTTTATTTTGTTTCTTTATTTTTTGTAACAAAATTCGTTTATTTGGTTTTTCGAATTTTGTTTTTTGTTTTTTTTTTTTCAAAAAATTCAGAAAATGTTTACAAAAATAACAAAAAATGACCAAAAAATGAAGTTGGAGTAGTGATTATTGGAAGTATCGTTTTGTGCGATTCGTAAGTTCTCTGCGGATTTCTTCATCAGAGTATTTTTGATATATGGATGTCTACAAACACAAGCAATCTTGTGGAAGAATCGTAAATCAGAACAAATTAGTACAAACAAAACACATAATATAAATCTTCAAAGTAAAACGAGGGGTTTGGATAGGGGCATTTACCCCGAGAGTCTCGGTAGAAAGAAAATTTGGAGAGTCTAGACAATTTTTTGGCATTTTCGAGACTGGAGACTGATGTTTTCGGCCTCGGGAATATTGAGACTTTTGAGATAGGTACTCAATGAAAAAGTTTTAAAAATGTACTAAATGTTTCTTTCCCGGGACGCGAAATTGCAGCGAGACTAAAAGTCTCAGTTTGAATATATCCCTTCTGGTTTAGTAAATACAAGTTTGGAACTGTTATAGGTGGCTTCGGGTTCGGTGGCAGTATCGGCGGTGGAGCGGGAGGTGGTGCAGGTAAATACAACACATACTTCACGAGCGATTCACATATGTCTCTTGGAGAAACAAAACATGAAGGACTAAAGAATGCTCCTTACGAAACTTTTGAGAAATGTACACTAAGGAACAATGGGACTTGAATTGGACGCTTTATAATTTTAGTTAATGTTTTCGAATCGTCTGTTATATAAAATAATACAGTATTTAGAAACTTGCAGGACCAAGTAAGGGTCCTTGCGGAACACCTCTAATTACGGGAAATGAAACTATTTTTTCACTAACTGCAGCCGTGAGTTCACCATGAGACCTGTAAAGACCCCATATGTTGGTTTGTTTCAAATATGTGAAATTTAGATCCGAAAAAATAGTTTATTTCCAATGTACTTAAAGCAATTGCGGAAACCCAAGAAAAATACACAAACACTTGGAAAGTGTATTACTGCACGGGCATTTATAAGTATTTTTTTCTAGGAGGGGCTGAAGGCGGTTTCAGTGGACAAGCTGGTTTTGGTTTTGGAGCAAACGGTGGTGCTGGCGCAGGAGGCGGTGCCGGCGCCGGTGGAAAGTGACGTAATAAGAAACATATTTTTTTATTTGATAATATAATAGTTATTAAGTACTACTACCATTGCGAAGGGCATCGCACTAACCCGATTTTTAGAAATATTTAATAAAATCGATATAAAAGACTTGACTTTAGACAAAATGTAGTTACAGAGTTTATTACACTAATTAGCATAGTGTACCTTACTGCCTGTACGTTTATTACGTACTATACACGTTTATTCTAAAGCTGGGAGACAACCACAAGCCAAAACAACGTGAGATTGGCGGATATTATACAAACACTCTATCGCGCGTGATACAGCAATCGTGCGCGACTGAACGCTCGGGTAAAAACTTTAGAAGGAAAAGGAAAAGACCGTGCGATTGCGCTCGTCAGCCGCGCACGCTATCGCGCAGTCCAACACACGTTTTTACACGGACGCTCTTTCGAACACGAGCATCCTGCGCGAAAAAAAAATTAAATTAAAAAAAAAATTAATTTTAATTTAGCTTAAAAAAATTCAAGCAGGTAATCGCGCACAATAGCGCGTGCAGGCTTTACCGCGCGCAATCCTGTACGCTTCTGACCACGAGCGATAGAGTGACTGTGTAAAGGAGGTCAATAACCAAAACCAAAATATCATAAAAAGGTGCGAATGACGAATATAGTTCAATGTAAATCTGTATTAAACTGGGAAAACTAACATTATGGATAACATTTAAAAAAATGTATGGTAGAATAGATTATGTCTAAAATCCTCGCAATATTTTTTCTTTTATAATTTACAGTTACACGCGAGCTACGGCTTTAAAATAAAAATAACACTAGTTTTAAAAAAAATATTGTTTTTTACTGATTACTATGGACCAAGTGACTTAAATAAATCATTATTATTATAATGTACCTAGTGGAATGGAATGACCGACAAAGCCGAAAATATCACGATAGGAACCCATACTAACCTCCTACTTGCATGAATTTTATTTACTTTAAATGTAAAATCAGAGCAGTTGAAAACTGTTCGTCCAGATTTAAACTTGTACCTGTACTTGTACTTTATACCCGCATAATTAATCATCATTCACATGATGATTGATCAAAGAAAGCAGCTGATGGGGTGCTGAACAACGACAGAGGTCCTATTAAATTACAAAGTTTTTGCCCTGTGAGTTGCCTCCAAACAGCTGTCTTTTGTGATGTAGGTTTGACAACACAGACTTTTCAAGCAAATCTTTATCATTGAATAAATCTGAAACAATTACACTTATAGCAAAAAGACTATCAGTACAATTAGGTACATATTTAAGACTCTTCATAGTTTTCGGCTTTGTCTGTCATTCTGTTCCATAAGGTACAATAGTAGTAGTGTGCGTTTCCTGAACAATATTTAGGAAACAAATTACAAATTCAGTAATCAGTGTATATTTAACCTTGATGAGGTTTGCTTCATATTCGATTTATTCAATATGTTTAATGTTGTTAATATGTTTAATTTTTACTCTTTACTTTCATTTTCAGATGGTACACAAGCAAGTCCAGAGCAATCCCAGTGTCAGTCGCTTCTCAATATTTTTTTATCATTTCTAAAATAACTACAACTCCTGTTTAAAATGTTCAAAATGTACAGACAGTTGTAATAATTGACAATAGGCAATAATTCTAAATAAACATTACAAAACCAGGACAAACTGTATTTCTTATTACTATTATTATCAGTGTGCAAGGCAGCAAGGCTCAATTTACATTGCTGCGGAACGGAAAATAAATTTTCGAAAGAAATTATACATAGCAGAACGAACTTATAGGGACGAACACGTTATGTATGGCCCCGGCCATGTGCTACCGAGCATTCATTTCGCGCACAGCTAGGGCGTCTTAGTAGCGGTCTGGACGAGGGCTGAGGCGAGAAGACGCGCAGGGCACTTAAGAAGTCGGAAGCTATTTCCGGATATTGTCGCAGGACACTGCGACTGGCATCTCCGGCATAAGCCCGGAGCGCTAGTAGAGGATGAACTAGACATCATCCGGTCCCTCCAGTCGTGTAGGTTTCCAGGTAGTGGAGAGACGCTTCGGCGTCGGGAGGTGAGCGTGCCTACAGCTCCGCCATCGAAGAAGAGATTTGGTAGTAGACTTTAGAGTCAACGGCTTAGCGGTGGCAACAGTTAAGCCATAAGCAACGGGAAGAGAGATTTTTAAAGGGATTTTAATTCTTTTTCCGCATTTTAATGGAGAAAAATAAATAAAACAAGTTGAGTCCTGATTGTCACGTTGAATTCGGAATTATAGTCTAATGCCAACAGTTAGTGTCGCCAATATAATTGTCGCTGTCTTAATTTTACGAAATAAACATCGCGTATTTTTATTTAACGAGAAATTATTTCCTATGTACTATTAAATAAAAACCTCTAGGTCGACTACTGATGTCGTTGCCGACAATACGGGGCCACCAATATTAACATCTGAGGTTAAGCAAGCACTAAAATCAGCTAAAATAGGAAGAGCACGAGGGTCAGATAATATACCTATACAGATACTCAAGCTGTTGGAGGATGAATATGTGGACGCCTTGACCAATTTCTTCAATAAAATCTACGACTCAAGAACTATGCCGAAAGATTGGCTCACATCAGGGGGGGCTACTCTCGATCTCCGTCCGACATCCGTCCGAAACAATTACTGTCAAATAAGTAATATTCGACAAAATTAAAAGACATGTCGGACGGAGATCGAGAGTAGACCCTCTGCATTCGTTACTCTGCCGAAAAAAGTTAAAGCTAAGAAGTGCGCTGAGATCAGCTGAATGAGCAACGTGCTTAAAGTATTCCTGTATATCGTCTATAACAGAACACGTCCTAAATGTGATGAGCAACTCGGAGATAGTCAGTTTGGTTTCCGATCGGGTATGGGTACTCAAGAAGCATTGTTTGCTCTCAACGTTTTGGTGCAGAAGTGCAGAGACATGCAGACCGATGTCATCATGAGTTTCATAGACTATAAAAAAGCGTTTGATCGCGTAAGGCATGATATCTTGTTGGAGCGCTTGATGGACGTGGGTTTAAACGATAAAGACATAAGGATCATTAAAAAATTGTACTGGAACCAGAGAGCAACTGTGAGAGTGGATCAATCGGAAACCGACGAAATAGAGACATGTCGTGGAGTCAGCCAGGAATGTATTTTGTCATCTTTGCTTTTCAAGCTATATTCAGAGGCAATAATATCGGCGGCACTCGAAGGACTGGAAATCGGGGTCAAAGTAAATGGAGAAGTAATCAATAATTTAAGGTACGCAGACGACCCTGGACTTAATAGCCTCAACAGAGCGAGACCAGCAAGAAATATTGGACAGAGTCAATGAATGCAGTGTGAGAGCGGGGCTGAATATGAATGCGTCCAAAACAAAATTCTTAGTTGTAACTAACGACAGAGACCTGAATCCCGGAATACATGTTGCAAGCTTAAATTTTGAGCGAGTGCGGATGTACAAATACCTTGCAACTTGGGTGAAAGAAGAATGGGAGTGCGACAGGAGATTCGAACCCGAATAGAAATTGCTCGAACTACATTGAAGAGGATGGAGAAGGTTTTGTGCAGCCGCAAACTGTCAAAAACGCTCCGAGTGAGGTTGCTCCACTGCTACGTCTGGCCTGTAAGGCTGTACGACAGCGAAGCTTGGACTCTAAAAGCCGACACCCAGAGGCGTCTTGAGGCCTTCGAGATGTGGTGCTACCGTAGAATGCTTCGCATTAGCTGGACCCAGAAAGTTCCCAATGCGGCAGTTCTTCAGAGCGTTGGGAGGGACCGAGAACTCTTGCAAACCGTCAAGAAAAGGAAAGTTGCATATCTTGGACACGTTCTACGGCACGAAAAGTACCGACTTCTCCAACTGATAATGATGGGCAAGATCGAGGCTAAACGACGTACTGGAAGAAGTATTGGTTGTGCAACATCCGGAAATGGACCAATATTGCCAGTATAGAACATCTGTTTCGCTTGGCTCAGGACAGGGAAGAGTTCTCCAAGCCGACGGCCAGCCTCCAGTAGTGGAGAGGCACTACATGATGATGATTAAATTACGAAAATAAACAAAATATTGAAAAGATATACGTAAATAAATAAGTTAAACTTAACTTTTAATCACTACAAATTAATATTTAGTCGATAAATTTGAAAATAATATTGTTTCCATTGCATCCGTGCAACTATTTTAAGATTGCTAAATTTTACATAAGAACAATATTACTTTAATGTTAAAGTGTCGTCATAGTACGAACTGAGTGAAAGAATAGTCACAAAGCTGCCAATAAAACATTATAGTTTTAACATTATAATAAGCTTACTTTATGCGCGTCATGGTACAAAAAGTCAATGTAAGGTTAAATTAATATTGTTTTAAGAGGTTGTGATAGGCCCCCAAGTCGTCCATTACTAAACCGTGGTAGTAGCTAAAAACCAAACCAATCTAGTGGTTTCTACGTCTGAAAGTTTCATTTTTTTTAATCTGCTGTGTAGCAACACTGAGCCGTTTTGATAATTTAGTTATTCGTGGACCCCACGGAAGAATAAAACAATTGAAGTACCTTAAGTCACGATAACTATCAGAACCGCTGTGCAACGCAAACTAAGCACTTCTACTGTGTTTACTGTTCTGTGATGGACCGCATTGCATTTTAGAATCTTGAGTTATACCAGAAAAGATACATTACAATATAATATACAATAATACAATGGTTCTGGAACTGTTTGTAACTATCTGTGTAGAAATGTTGTTGCGTAGGTTTTAAAGCATGTAAGGTAGACATGAAGCGATGCGCCTCTACGCGCTCGCTCGGCTAATTACTGTTTAGCTGACACAAAGAGTAGCTGGTCTATTCATAATCTCTCCTATACTAAGTTGTCTTATAAAGGTAGGCATCCACAGATCCGCAGCACACGCATCGGACGGATCGCATCAAACGGCTCCGTTTGTGGCAGTGCGTCCACTGTATCCGCAGCAATCGGATTGCCGACGCCACTTTTCGTCCATGGTCAGCAACAACGCGGGCGCCGAATGCAAAATTTAGCTATTTTAGACGGCCAGCGCGGCGCGCAATGTGTGTCCACTGATACGCAATCCGTATGACGTCACCGGCAAGCATCGGAAAAGTTGCCCCTCCGAACAACTACGTCGGCATTACCAACAGGCCGGTACGTGCGGTCTATCCGATGCGGATCAGCGGAGTTGTATGAACTTCGATGCGATCCCTCCAATGCGTGCGCTACGGATCTGTGGACGCCTACCTCAAATGTGTAAGCATGACACTGGCGGTTTATCCTTCTTTCTGATTAACTATAGGTACTTGAATCTAAAAACCACCTTTGAAATAGCATAGTTTATCGTTATATATTATACTTTTGCAAATTTAAAATGATCATTTAAATACATGCTATTCACTTTGTATGAAAATTAGTAGTAGCGCGGCTGCAGCGCCACAGTGACGCCACTGCAGCGCCTCTATAAGCATCTAATTTAAAGGTGCCCTTAGGGTCGTATTCTAGAACTCTACTCAATGCTCAAGTCAGGATTTGAGTATGATTAGCACTCGAAATCATACTCAAGTCCCTGCCATTAGTGTCGTATTTCCAGTGCTTGAAATCATACTCAGATCCTGACTTGAGCATTGAGTAGAGTTCTGGAATACGACCCTTAAACTCGGATTACGCGACTTAGTACGTTTGGCTGCCTGTAATAACAACTTAATAAGGAAACATTAGGCGCGATAAACAATGATAGAAATAAAGGTTCGAGGAAGAGCGCACGTGTCACGTCTGTTTACTATGACTCATACAAAGACGTACAACAATTAAATTGGTGATAAAGCGTAACTATTCCTTTATTTATTTAAACTTTAAAATAATTAACTGGGATGCATAACATGATAATTAAAAACAGATGGGAACAAGTTATTAAGTTAACAAATAATTATGATATATAGTTTAAACACAATACAACAAGTATCTGTAATAATGCTTTGCGGCAGTAGTACAGGATCAAGAGCACGTCAAGATTAACAATTAAGATTTAAATCCAACTCTATGCCGCTTACGATAAGAACGGTCAAAGTACAAAGTGTCAAGCGTCGGGCGGTGGTACCTACCCAGTTGAGCTAGCTAAATCACACGCTTTATGTCTTGCGCGACATAAAGCGAGTGATTCCTTGTGCGAGAATAGCAGTATCTCGCGCTTTATTTCGCTCTCGCGCAAGTCGCATCTTGTCGTGCTAGCCCTACAGGCGGTTTCTGTATATTTAATTGTATTTATCAATCTTTAACATTGTTTTGTGTTTGTACTTTTGTTTGTTCTTGTATGTTTTTTGTGCATTTACATTGTTTTTTGTTTTTATAGCCACAAAGTTCACAATAAGAGGCACACGAATTTAGAATCCAAAAAATAGAAAAAACTAAAACATTAAGAACGAAATCACACGACATTTACCTAAACTACATAAAAACTATATCAATTTGAAACGTTTATAAAACCATCATCATTGCACAGGAGATAAAATCTTTTGTTGAATCGTTATTCAACAAAACATATAAAATGGATGAGTTAGACGTAAATGAACAGTATCGGTTTTGATATTATACAGTGAAAATGTACAAGCACTTTGTTGTTGTATTTGTGGCTCTAATGTTGGTTGGATCCGTAAGTATTAGAATACGTTCAATTACAAAACTATCATTATCTAGTTTTGTTTGTTTCTGTGTAGAGGATACTAGACATGCTCTTTATCATTTGTATAAAAAATCATTTTATTACATTTGACAAACTTCTGCTGTCCAGATTTTTTTCGTCCTATACAATGAAATCATCTTTATAAGAGTGAGTCTATCAGCATTAAACAAAAATTTGTTAATTTTATTCATTTTGTACGAAAAACATTTTATGAAATTTGACCAACTTCTGCTGTCCCGATTATTTTCGTCCCTTACAATGAAATGATCGTCACATAAAACTGAGTCGATCAGCACTAAAAAAAAATTTTTATTCCATTTTATTATCATTTTTATGGACAACTCATGCTTGACCAATAAATTGACTACGCCAAAATTGTTTCCGATATTTGTTACAAATATCGGAGTAATCGCGTGACATACTCAAACAAATACAACCGAATTGAGAACCTCTTCATTTTTTTGATGTCCATTAAAAAGGTGGATTTGCCATAATTGCCACCTTAGCGATAACAATAGAGCTGCAATAGATGTTATTGACGATAACATATTTTATTTTCAAAAGCCTTCAAAATTTTTAATTTAATTTGTTTTTCTTTGTTTCAGAGCATGCAACAAGGTATGCTATCAAACTTACAGCTATTGTAACGAATAATTTTATTTCGAAAACAATTTTCATTTCCAAGTATATCTTTTTATTGTAATTTTAGGTGGAGGTGGTGCTGGTGGCGGTGGTGAGGCAAGTGGTAAGTTGATGACATTAAATTTTTTTTTATGAGACCAAGTGACGGGACGTAAATTGTGTATCCGTAGTGCATCGAGTATATAATCAGAAATAAGAGACGAAATGTCATTTAATTTGTTTGAAAATTATTCTGCCAAATCATTACGGTGACAACTGTGCTCCGTTTGGCCAGTCCGAATTCGAATAGTCAGTTTGTTACAATAAATACTCACTAGTCAGTTTATAGAATATTTTTGGAATATGCGGAAAGTACACACAGGTAAGTTGTTGGCGCTGTACTATTTCAGTTTTCTAATTTGTGATTTCAGCGCAAACGAGAGTTGATATATAAAAGTGATATAAGGCTCATTTACCTGATGAGTCGCCAGGGATGGATGGGCCTTATTTCATCTGTGTTTCTGGTTATATACTCGATGCCGCAATGACACACGCTCGAATTTCAATTGGCATCTCTATTCGTTTTTGGCACACGCCCGATAAAATGATACATATATATTTGTTCTTTCCAACTGAAAATGTATGTTAAATACTTGCTGGTGAGCTAGATTATTAATATTGAAATATCTTTCTAGGACTAGTAACTCCTTCGAAATTAGAATCCATAACAAGTAATTATAACTTTTTTATCTAAAAAAACCGAACTTAAAAGTTGGCTTATCGGCTTTTTTTATTTTATTTTTATTTTTTTTGTCAAGTTTTATTGCAATGGGTTAACGGAAAGTTCGCGAAACTGGATTGATCCCGTAGTTTGCCACTCCTAGAGGTAGAACATTTTCTTCAAATTTAAATGGGAGCAACAATGAGGTACCCTCTTTCCAACAAAAAAGAATTATCAAAGTCGGTTCACAAATGGAGTTATCACGTAACATACATAAAAATTAAAAAAATAAAATAAATACAGTCGAATTGAGAACCTCCTTTTTTTGAAGTCGGTTAAAAATCTCTGAATAGTTTGTATTAAACATAATTATCATGTAAAAGTCTACTAACACGAGATTGAATAGAAATTGTAAAACAAAAAACGTATCATGGATTTAAATCATCGTCGTCAATAATTATGTTAATTCTTTATGTGTTAAGTATGTTCTTTTACATTGTTTTGTAAACTAGCACAAACATAACACATAATTTTAAACCAACGCATGACGAGGGGGAGTTGGATATATCTCTAGTAATTAAAAATTTGTGACTTCCAGGTGGCTTCGGCTTCGGTGCCAATGCCGGCGGTGGAGCGGGAGGTGGTGGAGGTAAACACTATAATACGAAATACATCCTTCACGAGCGATTTTAACACGACTATTATTAAGA
This sequence comes from Hyposmocoma kahamanoa, assembly GCF_003589595.1. Lineage (NCBI taxonomy): Eukaryota > Metazoa > Arthropoda > Insecta > Lepidoptera > Cosmopterigidae > Hyposmocoma > Hyposmocoma kahamanoa. The sequence goes on along the minus strand of NW_020653575.1, from coordinate 1,990,328 downwards.
GAGTAAAAAATAAAACATGGAGGACCCAGGAATGCTCCTTGCGAAACCCCTGGAAAAGTTAGACCAAGGAACTATTGGAACTTTAAAATGCTTCCGGGCCGTTTGTATAAAATAGTGTAGTATTAGAAAATTACAGAACCAAATAACGGTCCTTGCGGAACACAGCTAATAACTTTGTAATTCACGTAAAGACAAGAACGTTTGCTACGTGTACTGCACGGGCATTTAAGTCTCATACGTCTGGAATGAAATCATTTTTTCTTGTTTCGAGGAGGTGATGCCGGTGCCAATGGGCAGGCCGGTTTTGGTTTTGGAGCGAACGGCGGTGGTAGCGGAAGCGCCGGCGCCGGTGCCGGTGGAAAGTGATGTAATAAAATACATAATATATTTTTTTATTTGATAGGGCTTATTTAACACTATCTATTTATCAAGCACATCGCACCAAATTAGTTTAAATTTTTTTTTAAACTACAGTGACGCAAATTTAAATTGACTTACGAGGCGTCAGTTCCTGCGGTAGCTGCGGGGTGCGAGAGGAGTGACAATTTACGTAAGAGTTATGAAGCGATGAACACCGGATAATTCCAACAAGATTTTTCTGACGATATTTACTAACAATTTGATTGAAAAAAAAAGCCACATGGCTTGTCTATACATTTCAATTATCAATGAAATAGTTTTTTTTTTAAATTTCATTGATAATTGAATGACTAGACTAGAGAATAAAGACGGAAAAAACAATGGAAGTGCTTTAAGCCTCGATTACTATCAGGACCGATATGTCGTCAAAACTCACACATTCTACAAAATCTGGATATTGATTGGTCGTAGTTACAAATTTAAAAAGAAATGACAAATTCTGGATTGTTAATCTAATTTAAACTTTACCCTATTGGCAATCAATACCTATTATACGATTTACGACATTTTGACACTATATTGAAATTTCAATCAATGTGCTACCATCTAGCGGTTTATTGCTGAACGACGACGAATTGGAGTTATTAATTTAGTTCTCCAAAATCGATTATGTATTATGTATATTTTTGTATAAACTTTACTTTATTAAAATAAGTATTTCCGATGATATAAAACAACACCACAGGTAATATTTTTGGTGCGGCTCATTTATGCACTCCAAAACAGCACAACAAGGCATTTTTCTATGATTTTAGAGAATTTGCACGAAAGAATGACACAACCATACCATAGAAAGCGAAAATGGCGGACTTAGCTCTGATAGGTCTTTCGAGACCTACCTATAGCAGTGAACAAAAATAAAGAGAACGGACATTCTCCGCCCCTCCCTAGCTTTAGATACCGCACATTGCCTGCACATCGCGAGAAAACGGCTTTAATTCCGCGTTTCCTTCCATCCTCGGGGGACCAGACATACGCTGAAGTTCCACTCCTATGTTGTAGTTTCGCTTTTTCATATGGCAAACGGCTTCGCTGCCTGAACGATATAATTTGGGCCGTTTCAAGACTAGAGTAAATAGGCGTTATTTAAGTGTGCATGCTCCATTGTCGACCTCATCGTCACTTTCCATCAAGTGATATGGAGATCAAATTCACACTTAAGTGTTTTTATAATAAAAATGAAAAAGGGAAAACATATATTACGAACAAACATAAAAATATTGAAATAGATTCTGTCTAAGATTTTCACAACATTTTTATCTATCTTTATAATAGAAGTAGTGCATGTTTACTGAATAGTTCTAGGAAATAAACTACCATATCGAATAAGTCACAAACCATGACGAAGTTTGCTCTATGATTTACTTAATCTGTATGTTTAATATTGTTATTTATTGTTTACCTTTACTTTCATTTTCAGATTGTATGAGCAAATCATGAGATACGAAGAACACTTCCGATGTCAGTAGTTTCCTAATTCGTTTTTATAATTTCTGAAATCATTGTACTACTATAAATATATAGAAAATGGTAATCATTCCTAATAGACAATATTAAATAAATTGTACCAAACCAGCACAAACGTGTTTTTTTATATTATTGATAACTAAAATTGAATTTGAGAACCATCCAAAAAAGGTTTTTTATGATACTTAGTAAAGAGACGATCATGTTGTGCACCTGGTGACAAGCGACACGCCTGTCTATAATAGTTGCCACGCAGAGCTTTAAATCACAAAGATCTGAGTGACACTGCCACTGCGCCTGTCACCCTGAGAAGTAAGTTGACAAGTCCCTTGCACCTGTAATTTCGTTAACACCCTTATACCCTTCAAAACCAGAACACAGCAATGCTCACATTACTGCTTGGCCGCAGAAATAGATAACTACAGGGCAGCACTTCCTTGGACGAAATTTCACAAGGAGCTCTACTGCTACCAAAAACATTCATAATTCATACTAATATGAATACTTTGACCGCGAAAATGCGCATTTGAATATTGAAAATGTAAAAGGGGAGTTAAAATATTTTATTGTCATCAACGATTATTTGTATTAATATTAAATTTAATGTCAATACGCATGTTGTACTTAGCTAGGTGTGTGAATTTATTATTATAAATATCTAAGTTACATTTCTGAAAACTATATCATAGGATTGCTCTTTCTTCATAAATATTTTGTTCATGTTTATCATTTACAACATTTACCTAGAAAATGTCATAGGGAAACCTAAAAGAGTTTAGCTTTAAGTCTTACTATTGCGTTTGGGTTGACTGTAAGCAATATGTAATAAATAAATATTTAAATAAATAAATAAAGAGCTAAAGAGATCACTGCCATGGAATTTTGTCATCCAAGTATATTCAATGTAAGCTTTTAATGTTTTTGTTTCATAAATTCAATGAACTGAAAATTTTGAGTATCAAAAATTTTAATCTAGAGGTTATATAAAAAGCCTGAATTAATTTGTAAGTTTGTGCAAATGAGTGTTAAGAAGAGTGAGTTTATTTTAGATTTTCGTATTATTAATATTACTTACATTAATGTTTCTCATGAAAAATTTACTGAAAGAATAATTCTGCCAAATTTCATTCACTCCTCAAGAGTTAATTACCAAAATATACTGTAAGAAGTTTATAACAAAATTTACCAAGTATCATTTTTTAATAATATTTAGTTAACAATGCTGTTAATGTACCACCAGCCCTCCAAGTTACATATGAAGAACTTCCAAGAAACATTTAATAAAAAATTGTAGACCTATTAATCCATTATCATGAATAACTTTAGGCATGGCATTGCAAATTTGAAACAATTGTATTTTAATTATATTTAATAACTTGAAACAAAAAGTATGTTTGATTAAGGAGTGTTTGATATATTTTGAATTGTCCACACAATAATTTAACAAGTGCATAGAATTTGTTTTAAAATAAGGTAAAAATTTTTTTGCATACTTACGGTCTGCATTCTTAATCCGACACAGAGGTTCTTCAAACTGGGCATTGTTTAAACTCTTCAATATTTTAAGGAAATATGGCAACAGTTTCTCTTGGTGCTGTAGTCCGCTCTGCAAGAAGTATAGCCCAAGTGCGATACAGGCTTCTTGACTGCGTGGTGTTATTATTAATTCGGAGCTTGCTTGAGGACATAGCATGAAGAGGGTGTTGACCTGAAAGAATTCGCACAGTATAGATTATTGGAATCAATAAGCACAATATTGCAACTCAAAGGTGAATTATTTTCAGGGTTCAAAATTATCAAGATATTCGTTTTCACTGATAATTATACAACATATACCCCATAATTATCCACGCTGATACAGTTTTGTCTCTTAAATCTTTGTCTAAAAATGACAAAAAGTGAGAAAACTAAATAAGCATAAAGAAAAATCATTGGGAAAACAATTTCATTAGTGACTTTTTGAGATAGATATTTGTCATTTTTTGATACTGTTACGAGCACATGGCACAACATTGCTAATGGTAGCACTTTGTTGTTCCAATTAATTTTATAAATCTTCTTCTTGTCCTTATCCCTCGCTAGGTGGGGTCAGCACGACATGTATTATTCTTCCACTCCCCCCTAGCCGTCATTTCCATATTCACACCTTTCTTATCCATATTCTCTCATCCTTCCACATTCATACTATTATTAATTTTATAAGTATTAAGGTATATTTATGAAAACATTTAACATGATAATTATCACTTACAAGACAATCATCGTGATAATTACCATAATTATTGATCATAATTATCATTTAGAACCATGATTATTTTACAAGTGGGACACAATCATAATATTTATACCTGATCAGGGGGCCTACTCAGGTTTGAGACTCATTCGGTCATTGTTTTCTTCATTTGTTTACTGCAGAGTAATATATGTATGTATAAAAAATACAGATTTATTATATCAATATAATGAGACGCCATGACTTCGCAAATTTTCTATTCATATTGCCAATAAATATTACGTAGGTAGTGAATATATCTACTTATTAACTAAACTTGGACAAGCAATTTCAAATACCTTGGTTACCTTATTTAAAAGTACATGTCCAAAATATAACATTTTAAGTGCTTTTAGCATATTTTTGAAATAAAGCTTCAATATTACTCTAGTTAGTGAATTAATGAAAAATATAATAATATATCAATATAAATACCTAATAGACATGTATAATTATTAAGATTCTATTAATGGAATCATAGATAACAGGTTCGCGTTTGAACGTTAGAATTTTCACTATGTTCACGCTCTGACCACGTAACATAATAGTGCGAGAAAGTGATGGGTAACCCTGCCACTTCACGCACACAGTTGCGCGTGTGCAGATAGCGCCTTGCTGTATGTAGTAGTAGTAGGTAAATAATTTTCGACTGTTGTATAGAGTGCTCAGGGTGTGGCGAAACTGACGCGCTTGGCTGTTAAGTTTATCAAGCTTTCATTATATTGTCTTCAGTAACTTTGTTAATTATGAAATTATACTTTCTATTTGTGCCATGTTTGGAATGCAAAAGCTAGGCCCTAACCACATCACTGTGAAACCAATTACGATGTCAAATTGGAAAGAAACGAGATCTACCACTGTTTTTTTTTTCTATACAATTTTGTTCTCATTTACAGTTATTAATTGTAGTATTTTAAATTCAATAAAGTACAAACAAGATCATGATTTTGAATGTGATTCAAAAGGTTTAATTTATTTTATTTTATTTCAACAAGTGCATTCTATTTTTCTTTATATTTGGAACTAGTAATTACTTTTCTTTCTGTTTATTTTTATAATAACATGCGACAGGACAAACAAGTTGTGTTCCTGGTTGTAAGCAACAGGCCTATCTATATCAGTTGTACTCCCACAAAGCTTTAAATCGCAAAGATCTGAGAGGCATTGCCACCGCGCCCGTCACCCCATTTATGTATTAAATAAAAATATATCACAAGGTTTTACGCAATACACTTAGTTGTTTGCTGTGACGAATAATGGAAGATAAAAGGTGTTCTTATGTGTTATCTTTAGCATCACCGCAGTAAACATAATCGTAAATAGATTGCAAAACTTCGCAGGTAATAAATCTTGTAAATACAGCTAAATACGATTCGAATTTCCCAGAACAATTAAATTACACGTAATCACTATAGCATTGAAGGTATCAAGGCCAGTGAACCTCTAAAATTGTCAAAATAACAATACTGTAACTCATGATGAGATCACGCTTTCCGATGGAAATGGATGGGACTTCGGCCGCTAGCTTACCATTCCAACATGCACATATGGTGTAGTATTAATAAATAAACATTAAAACCAAAGTTAATAGTGAAAAAGTGACCGTTTCATCGTAAAATGATCGATTATCCTGTTATTAAATTAGGAAAGAAGAGTATGCCACAACATACCTTTTCCCATGGCGTTGGGTTGATACTAGACAAACACCGGGCTAAGTGCTGCACAGTTTGTTTGAAGAACTCGTGTTCATCCATGGTTCGTTTACCTTAAATGGAAAAAAGACATTTTTTCGCGAAAAATAAATGTTCCTAGTCGAACCCCACTTCACTTTTTATTTTTATGGCTCCATCAATATGAGAACTGATGATTTTGCCAATGTCACAGTTGAAAGAAAAAAAAACGAAACAAAAAAAAAAATTTTCGCTAAGCTCTAATAGGACATTAACCGGTGTTGGTAAGTTGGACTACGGGAGTACTCAGTTGAGAATGTAAAACAAAACAGCAAAACAATATTTATAAATATAACCAAAAACAGAGAACACCAATGACACTGACAGTTTGCATTTCGTCAATACCATGTATCATTTCCTGCAGATGATGTTTCTAAATATACTGCCAAGGTACGAAGTTTTTGTTTTTAATCTTTTAACCATACATTTTAGTAATCTTTTTCACACAATGTTCTAGTTGCTATTAAAATATGTAAGATATGTGATCATAATATTTGTTGATATATTAGTATAATTTGAAATACCGAACATTGGGAAAGCATGTAAAGGAACGTCATGGAAAATTATAATGGCTTAGGAATTAGGTTTCAACATGAATTTGTATGAAAGATAAAAAACGTAGGTGTTAGTTTCCATAGTATAGGATGAAAACCCTTAGAGGATGGAAAAAAATAAAATGAAAACCACATGAAAACGACATTTCAACGTTGTCCTTACACAAATAAAAAGTCCAAAATATGCATATTTCTTTAATTTTCACATAACATTAAAGAATCAACTTTACAAAAAAATCTTTGTTTAATTTTATTAGTCTTTAATTACTAAATACTATTGGTACGTAGGAAGTTTACCACTTAATTGAACTTTATAGTTATTTACACAAATAGATAATTTGTTTACACTTAATCGAAACATTACTACTTATTATTTTTTCGTTTGTAAGGCTATCTTAACGAGTGCATGTCGCAAGGCCTTTCCGGTGGAAGTCTTCGGTAGTTTCTCCAAGAATATTACTCCACCACGTAGCTGTTTGGACGCTGATAATTTACCTGAAAAAATGTGTCCGTTTTCGCAAAAGCATAGTAAAGGGACTCCGTTAACGAGCCGACATGATGTTGGTTCTGTTAGCCGACACGTCAGCCAACATTTTATAAAACTTTTACGTCCACATGTCGATTAACAAAAATGAAAGTAAATTAGCTACAGTCACAATTATTATTAAACATGTTTTTGGTGGTGGCATCCGTGACTGCAGTTGCGCTTGTGTTATTTATTTTATTAATTTTATATACGTAATGAAAAAAATATTAAACACAAGCGGAGCTATTTTGCACGCTTGAATCTAATTAGTCTAATTATAGAACATGTTGTATAATATGTCCATAACCTACGGATAAGGAAAATACACTACAACTAAAGGCACTGCATCAAACAATATCATCATGCGATAACTAGTAAGAACTATAAAAATAAAATAATGCTTGCAAAAGAAGTCCGTTATCTACCCAGGATGCTGCGAGAGGCCATTGAAATTAAAAAACATCCCAATTTCAACAGGAAAGATGGTTTTTCCATACCACCAGTTTGGGATCCAGTATTTCCTCTAATGAAAAATTCCAAACAGACATAAGACTGCAGTACTATAAATTAATATGTTTTAGTTTATTTCTAATTCCTATTATTAATTAATAATAAATTGAACTTAATAAAAATTCATTCAATAAAATAATTTGTAAAACTTAATGTAGCGTAAATTGGAATGTTTTCTTTGTAAAATTAAAATAAGGTATTTAATTAATAACTATTGCAACTGTAGTGAAAAAATAGGGTGGTTTGCATCAATATTAGACATAACTGGTTGAAGACTGTACCACCTCAGCCAACCGTGACCATGGGACCTGTAAAGGGCTCGAAACGTCTCGGTTTGTTTGAAAAACAAATATACGCGATTTATATCCGGAAAAATAGTTTCATTTCCTATGTGTAACAATCGCGAAACCTAAGAACTCGATAAAATAATACTGTCAGTTTTTTGAAAGCACACTAACTAGTAACTAGATCCTTGATTTCTTGTGATGTGACGTCAAAGCGCGGCTGTCTCACCACACATGCGACTGGCCTTTCTCCATCTATAGGGTCTGGTATACCTACAACGGCCACTTCTTCTACTCCTTCTAGAGAACTTATTAATTCTTCTAGCTCTGTTGGTATTATCTGTTTGATAAAAAAATAGTTGATAGAATGCCACAGCATCTAAGTGTAGTAGAACTTGAAGTACATTTTATTTATAATAATAAAATGTTTATTTTGGGATCTTGTCCATAGTAGGCAATAGCAAATTATCTCAGGACTAGTGTTAGTAAGTTTGGAAAAAAAAAATGAAAATTATATCCTGGTGTGGAGCTGCACCCAATGCTACTCGTATAACGATGGGAGTCCGTTGGTGCTACTGCTACCACGGAAACGGACTGGTATGGAGGCACATGGAGGTATTTACATTGGATACGTTGTATAAAATAATGTTCGGTCAATAACAATACCAGCAACCGTAAAACCGTTAATTTCGAATTGTTTAGTGTAGTTACTTGAATGTTCCTTTATTTGATAAGCATTTTCAGTCTATCCACGAAGTAATATTTGTCATTTTCATCTTTGTACAACAGGTCTTGAACCAGCCGTCACAAAACGCGTTTGCTGTCTCTTCAGGGTTGTTGTAATGTTCCTGAAAGAACAACTTTTTAAACTTATTTTTCAACTGTATTTTTTTTAATTAAATGGACTTGCTCTTGACCTAGCCCTGGAGCAAAGGTAGGGTCTACGATGGAACGAGCTCGCCCAGAAGATGCCTATTCAGTCGCATCTTAAAGATACTCGGATTGTATGTGTTCGGAAACACAGTCGCAGGCAGGGAATTCCATTCCTGGGCCGGGCGCATAATAAAAGAAGATTTGATTTGCTTGGGCAGAAAATTGGCATGAAATGATTGTCTGATCATAATTAGTGGTCAAAATATATTTTTGCAATTTTTTTAAACATGGCCGCCATTATAGAGCTATTTCAATTGTTTAAAACTAAGACATAAGTGCCAAGGCCGTAGGCCGAGGTATGCGGAGGGCGAAGCCCGAAGCGTCCGCACACCATCCTACAGAGGTAATATTCGGAGGCATAACAGATTACGAGCATAACATCTCACAATTGTAAAAATGTAAGGCATACTTCCCGAGTCAGTGGAAATGAGATACTTATAATAGCGTTGTTGTATCTCGACCGTCCCTCTGTTAGATGCCTTTTTTTTTTAAACTATGCCAAAAAGAAGTATTTAGGGTGGAAAATGCCAAACTTCTGCCAAAACTATGAATACCAGAATAATGACAAATCTGAGGGCAATACCCAGAATACTCAGACCAAAACCAACTTTGAAAAGTTCGTTTCTTAAATTGGCCCAAATGGGGAATCGAACCTCCTCATCAAGCACCCATAGTACTAACCGCTGTGCCACCGTGCATGCGCACACCCCATAATCTGAACCCGACCACGCGCCGTAGGCCGAGCCCGATCCCACCGAAGGTGGGGTACAGGGCTCGTTTACAATCAAAAGGTTAACAGTTAACAGTTTCGGAAATGTAAAATCTAGAGCTAATAAAAAGGATGGAGTCTCAGCCCTACATGCTGCTTTTCAAGTTCCACCTTCATACATGGACATCCGCTGCTGACAATTGTCAAACTTCATAAGAATTATACATTTTAAATTTATGAATATTACGTACTAAGGGTTTATGTACTGGCTGAAGTAGGTACATATTAAAAACTTCCAAAAATCTTAAACGATTTCAGATTTGGACTAGCTTTGCTGTATGTAAGTTACATACCGTATTTGAAAAACGGATCAACACCAGCTATAGGCAATCCAGTAAGTAAAGCTGCAAAATAAGGAATCCTCAGATCTAAATGGTTTCTGCCTCCTAGAGCGAGAACGTCTCCTGGTTGCAAGCCCATCTTCTGAAAGCATCTTGCCAGACAAATAGAGCGAGTTAGGACTGAAATGTAGGTCTCTGTTTTGCCTGTTGCTGCATCAATCTGAAATTCCATAATAAACGTCTCCATTGTTACGAACATGTTAGCAGTATTTCCATCTGAAAGCGATGCCACACGATGCATTGCGTCGTCGTTGCGACGCCTGAATGCCGTTACCGCTGCGTTGAAACGGCGAGCAAGGTAGGAACGCGCGCTGTGTAAGTAAGCGGCATTACCCAGTATTGCTCGTGTTGCACTTGGTGCGTTGAAGTCATAGCGTTGCGACTATGCAACGCACCGACAGCGCCGTGTGGTATCGCTCTTAGCCAATATCTTCGCCGTAAGTGGCTTAGCAGCAGTAGAGCTCGTTGTGAAAGAGTTCGTCCAGGGAAGTACTGCCACCTTACCTATTTCTGCCGCCAAATCCCGGTTTGGAAGGGTAAGGGTGCTGGTGAAATTACAGGCACATGGGACTTGTCAACTTATGTCTCAGGGTGACGGGCGCAGTGGCAGTGCTTCTCAGATCCTTGCGATTGAAAGCTCCGAGTGGCACTGCAATTGTTTTGGACAGGCGTGTAGCATGCCACGACTCGTTCGTCCTGTCACTTGACATTATAAAAAAATGCTACATCTTCCACTTTTCTCTGAATTAAAGATTATCTGGAAGAGATCGTTTGTTTTTGTGTGTGAGCTAAGTATAAAGTGTATAAATACTATCTCCTATATTCGTTCTTTTAACACAAAAGTAAAAATAAATATTTTTCGCTTTTTGTTAATTTTGTTGCGTAAAATATCTAGATAATCTTTTATTTCTACATTTGTTTTATTTAGATTTTTTCCTTCTCTGCCTGATAGTGCTTTGAGTAGCCTATTGTACTGTACTAATTTTTGCACTTAAGAAATAAATTGAAATCATTCCCTGTTTAACTTTGAGATGTAATTGGTCATAAACGCTGAAACAGTGTTTATTTCTTACAAAAGGCATAAATATGAATTTTCAAATCACTTACTTGAGAAATGATTAGTTCTCCATACAAACTTTCATCCCCTATTTAACCCCCTTTAAGATTTTCATTTGTTTTGTTGACAAAAAGTGTCCTTTTCCTGGGTCCCATCTACCTCTATACCAAAATTCATCGAAATTGGTTCACCGAGTTAGGCGTGGAAATGTAACAGACAGACAGTGGACTTTTGCATTTATTATGTTAAGTTTGGAATCTTCAAAACACGAAGTGAGGAATAGTAACCTCATTGTTGACGCAACAAAAGCTTGCATTTTTTTTTACTTATCTGACAAATATCCTGTGGGTTTTGTCGTTTCACAGACTCTAAGAAGAAATG
>NW_020653575.1:1934153-1978684 GCF_003589595.1 Hyposmocoma kahamanoa | reverse complement strand
CAATTCTATTGGAATACACTATAGTGTATCACAATAGAATTTAGAGTGGACACAAATCCAGAATATGATAAAAATATATAAATCAAATAATATAAAAATCCAGAAGTGATTTCTCCAGAATTTTAACCCAACTGGTTTGTTTACGTCCACTCTCAATTCTATTGGAATACACTATAGGTAACAATGAGTCTGCCTGCGAAATCTGAGGACGTAAAGTCACATCTCGCTTATTAATTAGTTTTTTTTTCTTTAGATTTATGGAATTTGTTTAAACCATTTGTTAACACTCGATGGCATTATAATATTGTAATAACTGTTCGTACCAACATAAAAAGGTAGTACAAAGAAGTAATACTAAACAATGTGTAGATACGAGTTAAGGTAAAAACTCACTTGTAACAAGATCCTTAATCTCCTGGGCAGTGACGTCAAAGCCAGGGCGGCGCACGACACACGCAACCGCCTGCTGCGAATCCATAACGTGTGGCACGCTTGTCACGCACACATCTTGTACGCCCGGATGAGTGCCTATCACCTCTTCTAGCTCGGGAGGGTTTATCTGGAATTAAGAAAAGTAAAATGTGCAACACCAGTCTGCCTCTTTTAGTCAAATTTAGAATATTGACTTTTACAGAGATGGCAAATCTACTTTTTGGCAGAAAAGTACAACCCTTTTTTAAAAGTCCCGAATCCTGGAGACCAGCATTCGGCTACATAATGCAAAATAAAATGAAGGCCGGCCGTTTGCATATAATATTACGAATAGATTATGTTGGAGATATTAAGCGAGCAAAAATACCTAAATATAATTTATGAACAGACGTTTTATTATTTACCAACAATACTTAATTTACTGCAATATTTAATGCGAAATTGAAAGCAAATTGCCGAACGAATTAGTGATGCTAAAAATTATAATTATTTGTTCAAAAAAACTATTTTAATTCAATAAAATCGGATGGCAAACTGCCATAAAATTTACAAGAATTTAAGATCATGATTCATGAAAGGAGTTTCTTAATTTCATTAGGTTATAAAAAAATAAATGGAATGCGATGCGGCAGGATGTATGTATACAGCAAGTTATACAAGCAAGTGAGGGCGGCGGCGCAACAGTCCGATTTTTTTACGATTTCAAGTAAGGGGTCGAATAAGTCGTGCGCCTGATGGTAAGCGACACGCCTACCTGTATTGGTTGCAGTGCCACTCGGAGCTTCAAATTGCAAAGATCAGGATGGGCACTGCTACAACGTCTGTCACTCTGCGACATGAATACTACGCCACCTTCATTGTTTGGTCATTTTCTGTTATTGACGTATACACCCTTATTTTATTTACGTGCTTTCCGAATTTTGTGAAAAAAAAATAAAGAAACAAAATAAAATCCGAGATGACCATACAAATTTAGTTGGCTGTATCGAGATCGCAAGTCCTATGTGCACGTATCGACTCGTCCGTAGAACAAAGACTGCTTATTCTCGGGACATTGTACATTTCGTTTATTGTTGTTGACTGCGGATATCCACAGTCAAGATCAACTGTTGTTCGATTTTATATTTCCGAAACGAAATAATAAATACATAAAAAATCTGGAAACGCCTTCATATACCTAGGCTTTTTGAATAACGAGATTATCTTATAATCTCTTTTCGCTGTATAATCACATCGCACTTTGTTCTTCGGATGAATCGGTATGTTCACCAGCACCTTTACCTTTCAAAACCAGAACGTAGTAATCCTCACATTACTGCGTATATTACGGCAAGAGTACTTTCCTGTGCAAACTATGTCACAAGGTGCTTTATTCTTAGATACTAAATCAAGAGCGTAATTTTTTTTTTTTTACTTTTGTAGTCACAGGTCGCGGGTTGCCTACTACTTGGACTTTACAGGGTCCAACTCACTTAAATACATATAGGTTGATACATTATCTCTTACATGATATCCTCGACACTTAATAAGCATCTTAATTCTGTCTACGTAGAAATAATTTTCGTTCTCGTCGCGATACAGCAGATCACCAGTCTTGTACCACCCGTCCGTGAACGCTTTCTCAGTCTCCTCTGGATCGTTGTAGTACTCCTATGAAGAAGATTTTTATTTATTTAATATATTCAGATGGTCCTGCGCGGGCGCGTTCCATTTAAATGAAATTTGATTATATTTTTTAACCGACTTCAGAAAAGCAGGAGGTTCTCAATTAGACTACATGTTTTTTTTGTATGTATGTTACGCGATAACTCTGGTATTTGTGAACCGATTTTCATGATTCTTTTTTATTGGAAAGGGGGTACTTCCATAGTGGTCCCATTTCATTTTGAAGGAAATCATCCACCTCTAAGGGTGGCTGTTCACGCATGAAGATTCATTTTTATAAATAGCGCCAAAAATTTTTAATAAGCAATTATTTTAATGGTTGATTTTGCTATTTCTCCAATTCAAGGCGTTTTTCTCTCAATAATCTTTGAGTAGTGAGAACCGATTTTTATTATCTCCAGTGTCAAGTCCTGTATAGTGGCGAATTTAAGGATGTTTCAATAAAACTTAGCAAATAGACGTAATTCCACGTACTTTTGAGGTCAGGATTTTTAGTACTCTGTACTGAGATTATCATGTTTACTTATCAAACTTTACAACAAAATGAATATTAGACAGGATATAGAAACTACTTCGAGGATTCTCTTAATTTTATTAAATATAGCGTCCTGATTTTGATTCAAATGGGAATTGATCCGATCGGGCAGTCTCGAAATCAGATGGGTTTCTGAGCGAGAAGATGAACCTGATTCCTACTATATCTTTCTAATTTGTAAGTTAAATCAATTATTGTTCCGATTAGAAATGACAAAGTTTCCGATCGGCCAGTTGTGAATCGCAATTATGCGCCTCGACTCGGAAAAGATGCAGTTTCCGATCGATAGAGGCAATCAAAATCAAGCTGCAGGAGCTATACTTAATTTTTGACGGAAGTAGCTACTAACCTATTAGCATAATATAACAAGACAAGTAGAATAATTACACACAAACGTAGCAGCGCGGCTTAAATGTGTGCACGCTTGCCACTTGCCTTGTAGGACGCACACATTCGCATAATCTCGTAGTGCACTCACGTCGCATAGAGCAAATTGTCGCACACGCCATTCATTATAATGTAGAATAGAAGCATTCACTTGGTGTTTAAAAAATTATATCAAACACAATACGTGTTTATTGTGGTGATATGAACAAGAGTAATTCAAAGTGAGAATTATTCAGCATTTCATTTCTATTTCATAGTCATACTACTATAATCGAGATATGAACAGTGGCGTATCGTAACGAGTGCCATATGGGGGTCGTAACGACCGCGGCGGTGGCGGCGAGCCCTAATTTATCAAAATTATTTTTTTTTATTTAAAATTAGAAAATAAATTCCACTATTTGAGAAAATGGTATCCGGCACAAGACAAAAGCGCCCACGGCAGGCTAACACAAAAACAGCCGAGGCAAGTCTGCCCGAACGAACTACTTTTGTAATCGTGAAAATAAAGAGCGCAACAAATTTTAAACTTGGCCCAAGGCGGCAAAATCAACGCTGCGCGACTGAATACGCATCCGCGATCCTGGTACAAAAATATCAATACGTAAGTTACTCAAAGTCATCATCATATTATCAAAGGTTGATTCAATCTAGCACGAGAATATTGTGATGAACATTAAAAATTTTTAAATCATGTTTATAACCTTTATGTAGGTACAACTAAAAGTAACAATGTGACAACCCTACACTCCGAGCAATGTGCATGCATTTTCGCTCTGAACAAGTGACAGTTGCCCTACATGGTCTTATTAGTGTTATTAGTATAATGAACCATTTACACGGGGCCAATTGACGAGCCATTCCACAAAGCCCACTAGTGAAAATTGCGAAATTCGCAACGTCCATCTATCTACGCTACACCCTGTATTACCTACAATAATTTCTTTATGATTATTTACTAAATGGTAAAGTAAACTGTAGTCTGTTCCAATCCATTTTGAACAAAAAGTAAACAAAATTGTTAGGTTAAAATTCTAAAGTAATCACTCAATAAATCGAATAAGTAACCCTTTCATATTTCGAAGATTTCGACTTGATATCGCATCACTTTTTCTAACAATATTCATTTGAATAGCATCGTAAAATCGTATTTGAAAAATGGTGGTCCAAAAGTGAGGTTATTTTTCAACTATACAACTATGACTTGTCTGTGGTTGCGTAGTGCTGTACGAAAAAAAAACATTCGGTTCATTTAATTAAAGCTTTTGTAATCAATTAGTAAATCGAATATTTCAATCGCAATCGAACGAGTGTTTAAGTTAAGAAATGTTAGATATGCATAAATAGGTTAAGTAAGGAAAACCGCTAGTACGACTCAATTGAACAAATCAATTCATTCAATTAATTAATCGATTTGTAGTTGGCATTACAATTTGCCATCACTAAGCCGTAAACAAATAAGTCACTGACCCGACCGACCGTAGGGGTCAGTGACTTATTTGTTTACTTTTTGTTTAAAATGGATTGAAAACGAAGTTTAGTGGACTAGCTCCGGATGTACGTTCACACAAGGCCATTACATGAGCCAATTCAAAGCAGTGTGGTTGGACCGAAAAACTAGAAATCGTTCTAATTTAGTGGGTTGTCTTTATCACTGGTCTGGAGACATTCTATAATAATAATAATAATAATAACGCACACTCTCAACACAGCTCCGCACTAGGAAAACCCTGTGTCGCGGGTGCCATGGACACACACATAGACAACACAAATTACACCCAAACTCACGAGAGAAATAAATGTAGTCCATACAAATATTTCTCCCGGCCCGGGTATCGAACCTGGGACCTCTGCGTGGCTGTCCGGCATTGTTACCGTTCGACCACTGAGGCAGTATAATGGATTATCTTTATTGACACGACGCCAATAATGGTGCATGCCATATTATTATATTATAGCTTTTGCAGGCCGTTGAACACTCTTTTATATTTTCCACATTTAGGTCATCTCGTATTTTTCCCCTTTGCTTTGGAACCTATCCGCGTACAAGGGTATAAGTATCTTTTTTCCAGCATATCGGGAAGTGTGCGTTCTATTTCTATCAGTGAGGCGAAAAGAGTAGCTTTATATATATAATGTACGGCAATTCCCGTTTACCTATGCAATTAGTCACCGCATCACATACGTTAATTGCCAGAAATACAAACCGTAAAAACAGGTCCTTTGCACCATAATTCCCCCGTAACGTTTGGCTCGGTAATTTCTTGACCGGTCTCAGGATTTACTAGCTGTAAATAAGTGTGATGAGAATCTTTAAATTTCGTTTTACAATGAGTATTGTTGGGTATATTTAAGCAAATATTGCAACATTTAAGCGTGAAACACACAAAGAGCGGGTGCGGGTCGGGCGTTTGTCGGGTCGGGACCGCGGCGGGTCTAATTCCGTGTATTTATATTAGAGATGGCACGAATAGTGATTTGGCGAGATATTCGACCTCGCTCTCGGTGGAAGCACTCAATATTCGGCTGCTGAATGTTCGGCGTAAGATCTGTGCATTTCACGCGCGACCTTTTACGATCTGTCTTATTGCTGCGTGCGAACTTAACGGAGGTGGGGTGTTTTTGTTGAAAAATGATAAAACTATAGAATCAATACATGACAATTTCTGGACCTGTTTTGAAGACGTCACTACAGATAATATACAAAATGATGAGGATGTGGAGAAAAGTTGTATTGCGCATGAAATAGATTTTTATTTGAAACCTTTTCGTCTACATCAGACGGCAGATCCTTACAAGTGGTAGTCAGCAAATGCAAAGCAGTAGTCTGCCAATCGAAACCATGTATCGCAGGTGCCATGGACACACGAATAGACAACCACAAATTACACCCAAACTCACAAGGGAAATAAATGTACGCCATACAAATATTTCTCCCAGCCCGGGAATCGAACCCGGGACCTCCAGCATGATAACCGTTCGGCCATGGAGGTAGTTAAAAGCTGCGGGGACACTGGCTTTATTTCAGAATTTAAAATTAAGCCATTTATCGTATTACTATACGTGCTCTATTTAGTTCAGTTGATATAAAACAATCATTGGTATACGTAAAGTACGTATTGAATACAGCGGTTTTCTTGTAAAATTTTGAGGTAAGTTTGTATATTTTTTCTATCGTGAAAATTGTTAGGGATCCTGTTTTCACACCGATCAGTATATACCCTCAATTTTACTATATACTTTTTTCAAAGTGATTGATCCAAGTACTTCACCGCAAAATCAACCAAAGCCATTTGAGATTGTATAGACTTATAAACGATAAATACAATTAATTATATCATTGAAAGGCATACAATGTCCTTCTTATAAAATTACCGTGAAGTTGAACACCATGTGTGGTAATTATGGTGCACTTTTTTGTATTAGAAACACTAATATAATTAGGAACTAACTAACTAACCTTAACTTTGGTGGCGGGAGACGCAACACCACATGTCCCCTCTGGTCCTGCTGGATTGGGTTTTAACACAGGCCCCAAAGTTTCTGTCTGTCCATAGGCCTCTATTAGAACTGAGCCTGGACGCATACGGGCCTGCAAATACAATTATTGTTAATAGTGTTAATTCCAGCAAAGCTGAACACGCTACCTAGCAGATCTGGTGTCTGTAGGAACTTCGTTCTCCAAACTGTAATAAATAGTCATTTCAGTGCTTTAGGCGATTATCACACAGCACCTCGCCCCGCGGCGGAGTCTTCACGCGCGCGGTGGCGGAGACGCAGATCTGCGTCAACGCGCGGTTTAGCGGCCCGGCGTCACTTATTACGTATGTACCATACCATACGTATTCGCTTCTCAATTGATCGCCGTAGTGATTGTATATGTAACCGAGATCCTTCTTTGACAAGAATGGTGAATAGTACTGAACTCATTCAGGACGCTATATAGTAATACTGTCTATTTAACTGCCTCTGTGGCCGAACGGTTACCATGCCGGACTGCCACGCAGAGGTCCCAGGTTCGATTCCCGGGCCGGGAGAAATATTTGTATGACCTACATTTGTTTCTGTCGTGAGTTTGGGTGTAAATTGTGCTTGTCTATATGTGTGTCCATGGCACCCGCGACACAGGGTTTCCCTAGTGCGGGGCTATGTTAAGTGTGTGTGTTATTATTATTATTATTATTATTTGGTTATTGTTTACTCAAATAAAAAGACACCGAACATATTGGATTATATCCCTTTTTACGAACCAGATCGATAAATGGATAATTTCAACTTCGTTACAAAGATTTAACAAAATATAAAGAAAAATTTGGTCGATTTTCTATAGCAATATAGCTTTTTCTGAATATCGTAATACTAAGTAAACTGTGGGCCCCTTGAATGAGGATTATTTAGGGCTGTAGAGAAAATGCCTGGTTGAAAATTCTTCCTGAGCTTCTTGTTCTTGCTTGGATCGCGGTCAGATTTGGAATGCCGTCCCGCTACCAACTTTTATATTACTGTTGGCCTGCCGTACCGCTCGCACTCTTTTCAAGTGTGCGACCGGTACCGAGTACTTAATCTATCTATTTGCGAAGTAAAAGACCGAACCATAAATATTTTTAAATATGAAGCTATTATATTATAAGCGGCCGTCCCGTACATATATGTCGATAGTAATAATGTATCTTATTTAATTTTTGCGATTTGTCAGTGGATAGTCTCTCCCTTCTCGAAATATACCTTGTTACTGTACGGACGTGTTTCAATTGTGCTCCTGATTATTACTATATAAAGAACCACATATTTCTCAATTTCAAACATGTGTTTATTAACATCATGTGTTTATTAACCATCATTGTAGATACCTTTGCTTTGGCAAACAGCTCCTTATAAGGCTTAGCTCCTGTCATCATGATGTTCTCAAAACAAGTCAGGTCACAATGCTTCTCATGGCGTAGGATACTCCACAACAACGTTGGACTCATGGTTGTGCTTACTGGCTAAATATAAATAGTTAATTTAAGAAAAAATTGAATAATGGTAACTAGTAGCAAATGCCCTTGAACGGCATGACTCGCAGTACGAGTTTATATGAAAAAATCATAACAAAGGTATTCATGATTGGGTGAATTATATACAGTAGCAGTAGCAACATAGTTATGTATGCTATATTAATAAATTATTTATGGTTGTTTTGCAATATTGTTCGTATGCTCGTTTTATTATAATAATACGTACCTTATACTCATTAATAACATCTATAACATGTTCAATGTCGTCGGGTTTTGAGGTCTGCATTTTGCATATATTCATCATCGAGAGACCGATTGCATTGTAAAAAGATGTTAACCATTGTATTGGAGACAAGTGTAAGTATGTTTTGGATCTGAAATATCAAATAATGTAGTTAATTTAAAATACCATCCATTGTACTAGATAAAACTATTGATCAGGTTGTCAGATTATATCTTGGCAATGTAGCAGAACTTGAGTTTTATAGAAGTCCTGACAACGCGTTGATGTCTTTTTTTTTATGTAAAATAAGAAACAAACAAGCAGACGAGCCACTTGATGGGAGGTAACCATCGTTGCCCTTGGACATCTGCGACATCAGAAGAGCTGCCCATGTGCTGCTATACTTTGAGACCCTTGTTGATTCGCTTTTTGAAGAGTCCATGTCATAACACAAAGGAAATAACTTCAGTAGTGGACATGTCAAAAGTGGACCATCATTTCAAGGTCCAAAAGTAAGGAACACGGGATGTGTGGAAGACTCAAGATCTCGCCTAACAGATACCATTTAAAGAAGGAAACAGTATCTTGGGCACCCTGACGCGGAGTCTGAAAAATGGCTCATTCCTAACTTAAGGACTTCGTAAAGTTGTATAACGTAGGGTATAGTGCAAATACGCGTAACTAGCATTGGATTATGCATTTCCATTTGAGTAATTTAGTGGTCAAAACAAATCCGCGGCAAATGTCGTGGCAAACAAATTAGCGTGATTTATTTTTATACTTAACATCAAGTGACGGGAGGAACAAGTCGTGCGCCTGATGGTAAACTACACGCCTGTTCTTACCCTTGAAAACCGGAACACAGTAATGCTTGGCGGCAGAAATAGGTAAGGTCAGTACTACCCTGGACGAATTCTCTCACAAGGAGTTCTACTGCTACTAAATATGATTATGATTTACGGAAATCTATTGTTATCAGTCCGCAGACAACATAAATTAATGTTTACTTAAAAAATTCATTATTTAATATTTCGGAGCCATTGAAATAACAAAATAATAACGTTAAATCTGTCTCCTGTTAAATACTTACCAATAATTAATTTTAGCAATAATTTGTTTGTCATTTTTATCATCGGCGAATTACCTTACGCCAATTGGAAAATACTTCACCACAAAGACAAGCATTAATAGACATTATAGTATATGCCATCGATACGAGAAGAAGAAGTCGCCTAACAAGCATTCACTGCTGCTGACGTTGGGGCGAATGAATAGGGCGATTTAATGAGAAAGTAACTTGAAATTCAATCTCGGCAGGATATATCTTGAGTATGTACATGCTTACCCGTCAGATTTGACTTGATTCAAATGTATATAGTAAATCACTCGTTCCATGATGATCTGATGCTTCAAAGCCGCTACTTTGGGCCGTCCGTAAGTGCCACTGGTACTTACTAACCAGGCATAGATCTTGTCTTTATTGAATTCAGCAGTACTGATAAATAAGGAACATTATAAAATTAGTTGTATGTAAAACAGTTAAATTAATGAATTGTCTCAATTATTGATGACAAAGGGTCAAGTCACACTGAAAGAGCAGCAGCCGGAGGAGCATTTTTGGTATATAAAGCGAAAGTAAATTTGTTAATAAATAATTTAAGTTAATAAGTTTGAAGCCTTTATCTGGGTAACTGAAAGTCTGTCTGTCTATGGCATCGCAGTCCCAAACGGATAGAGTGATCTTTTTATTTGAAAGCTAATTTAATTGGATCTGGTCCGTCTTTGGGACATTCATTGGACTTGGATGATGTAATGAACAAAAATTGTTTTTTGTACATAAATATTAGTTTATTACTTTATAAGTTTATGAAAAAGAAGGGGAATAAATGGGCAGAATTAGTGATGCAATGGAAGTGCCATAGCGGAAACAGATTTCAAAAGTAAATCTTAGCGGAAACGGAAGCGGATGCGGAAGCAAAAGTGTAAGTTATAGTATTTATTAGTATTTTATAGAAATATCTCAATGAAATAGTTACAACAAGGCTTGTTTTTAGTTTCATAATTGCTCTTAACTGCTAAAATTAGCAAAATGCGCGCGCACCTGTAATCCATCGCGAGCATTATAAACATCCGATTAAAAATCAGTTTTAAAAGTTGCGGAAGCAGAAACGGAAACAGATGTAAAATAGTTGCGGAAGCAGAAGCAGAGATCTGTTGCAATAATAGTATCTATCTATTGAATGAATCGATGAGTGAATCGATGAATGAAATTGATCGATAGTGAACTTACGAAAATGTTTCAATTGGTTCATTTTCTCTATAAATTTCCATGATTTCAGCAAAGTTTCCACTGTCTCCATCGAAGGAGACAATTATTGTATCCAGCTCTAGATCTTCAATCGCTTTTTTATAGTCTTCGTACATTTCTTGTTGACAGTACGCTATTTTTGGTTTAACCGTTTTGAAGAGTAACTTTATTTCAGCTAAAACATATTTAATGCAGATTAGTTAGAGGCGGGCCTATTGCCTATTGGGCCTCAATAGGCCCATTATAAAAAGCTTAGGGCAATCCCTATGCGGGCCTATGCGCATTTCACGGACACGCAAGTACGTCGCTGTACTAGTTAAAAATATAAAGAAGAAACATATTTTAAAGTTTTTCATTTTAATTCAATATAGACAATCAAATCCACCTGTTCTTATTAAAATGCGTATGAATAATGATTGAATCGATTTCAGGAATCCGACTTTAAAAATAAGAATAAAGAAGGCAAGAACGCAATTAGTAATAATTAAAACGTAATATTAACGATTCTGGCATTTTTGGCAAAATTTCACCTTCTTTCACAATTTATCGATAAAATTGTAGACAAATACTACATGACTACTTAAAATTTTATAAAAACTGGCAACCCTGCAAACGTCATTTTACTCCGTCTTCAAAAAAGACGGACTTTTGTAACCAGTTCGACGTTATGATGTATAAAGCCGACGTAATAAAGCCTCTCGTACCTTATTTTTGTGTCATTGATTGTCTCTTTATGGGTATAAAGATTGTATTGTATTGAGACAATCCAACTTACTGTATTTAAAGTAAGGGTCGACCCCAAACATAGGCATTCCGTTGTACAAAGCTGCGTAGTAGGGTATATGTAGATCAAGGTGGTTCCTGCCCCCTAATGCTAGCACATCGCCTGGTTTCAGACCTAGCTTCCTGAAGCTCCTGGCTAGTTGAATGGAGCGAGACAGAACCGATGCATTTGTCTCTCTTTCTCCTGTAGCTGTGTCGATCTGGAAAATATATTATTATTGATACAAAGATTTGCCAATCTTTGGTTTTGGGTTTTGCACGACTTTTTTGGCATAGCGCCAATTAAAAGAGGGAGATTTTATAGAAATCTTCCTTTTTGTATTTTCAGTCAATTCGGCGAACGAATGATTTTGGACTTATAAAAGGTGGCACTAGAAGGTGTCTCTTTTTTCATTTTTCTTATTCCTTTTAAGACTACTTTTAAGACCGGTTATTCTACTGATAATGATGTTTATATTAAACATCATTATCAGTAGAATAACCGGTCATAAAGGCAGTCATTATATTTCCTTCATGCCGCTAGGC
This sequence comes from Hyposmocoma kahamanoa, assembly GCF_003589595.1. NCBI lineage: Eukaryota > Metazoa > Arthropoda > Insecta > Lepidoptera > Cosmopterigidae > Hyposmocoma > Hyposmocoma kahamanoa. The sequence continues at coordinate 1,966,829 of NW_020653575.1, read as the reverse complement.
TTGTACCAGTGTCAGTTTTATAAGAATAATATAAAAATTATGGCGATAATCGGCAATGTCAGAGAATACAGAAGACATTTTATCGCATTACTTTATCACATCACACACATTTCATCGCTGCACTTTGGAGTTATATATTAAGCGATTGCATCCATGCTATTTGAAGTAATTTTGAATAACAATATTTTTGTTATAATTATTAGTAAACAAAGTTAGAAAAAATCTACTTCAATCGACGCCGAGACGAAATCCCTTTTTTACTCTTCAACCGCAATTAACAGGCAATTATATCTCAAAATGTAATTTATACACCGTTTTTTTAGTCATAAAATAAAGGTATAATTATATATTATCATATAATTATTTCTAATCATTCTGTTTTTGTATTTACTCTAAAGTTCACACAAGGAGGTTACGAGGTTTACGAATTTAGCCAACGACATCCAAACGTGTTAAACGGCAATCTCAAATATACTCAGTACAGTACTAAAAAAACTGACCTCAAAAGTCATTCAGCCTCTAGTTTGCAAATGGAATATTTTCTTTAAATTTAAATGGTGATCACTATTGAAGTACCCTCTTTCCAACAAAAAAAGAATCATCAAAATCGGTTCACAAATACTGTTTTCAAAAGTTATCGCGTAACACACGTACCTACAAAAAGACATACAGTAGAATTAAGAACCTCCTCCTTTTTTCGAAATCGGATAAAAAGTTACAAACAAAAGACCATTGTCCTGCCTAAACGTTGGCGTTCTTGACTTAAAGTATGGAAAAAAAGTTCTTGATCAATATGACAATATACCTCTAAATGGAAACTGACAGTGACCCAAGACTAGTGGCCGCCAATACGGAAATAATCTTATTAATAATAAGATCATTGCCATCGTTTTCTCACTATTTGTTATTTTTAGTCAAAAATAAAAGAGACGAAATTATGAATCAGCATGGTATTTTTTTTTATTAAATGGACTTGCTCTTGACCACCACCTAGCTCTGGAGCAAAGATAGGATCTACGATGGAACGAGGTTGCCCAGATGATGCCTATTCAATCGCAGAATTCGGAAATACAGACGCAGGCAGGGAATTCCAATCCTGGGCTGTGCGCATAATAAAAGATGATGAAAAGCGCTTAGTACGCCTGAAGGGAATATCGACCAAGTAAGGATGATATCCCGCCGTACGTCTGAATGTCCGATGGTAAAAGGGGACGGGCGGGATGGAGCTCTTGACCGCACTCACAGAAATATAGAAAACTGAGAAAACCGACAGACGGGCAACTTTGCGCCAGTGGGCCAAACTATGAACTTTAGATTCGAGTTATCTTCGCCAATAAGTCGTCTGGCTCTGCGCTCTTGAGAGCCTCAAGTTGATACTTCGCTGAGCCATCCCACAGGTGACTGCAGTACTCCTTGCAAGATTCCATTGTGCCTTGTATAAAGTTAAGAGCTATCCAGGCTTGAAATATCGCTTAACCTTATTAAGGATACCCAGTTTTTTGATTGCATAGATAATTATCGGACGTACATATGTACGAGTATATCTGATAATTAATATTATAGTTATCAAAGATAATAGATACCTTGTTAATGTCGAACCCTGTTCTTAAGATATTAGATTTAAAGCAATGCAACACTGTAATCTGCTGCCACGACAGCAGATCACACAACTATGTGGTTAAGCTGCCGATTTCATAGTAACAATAATCTGTACTAGCACACTGGACACTAGTTCTTGTGCAATTACTGTATCTAGGCAACCTCAAAGCGACAATTGGCTAAAGCACTAGATACGACGTCACGTGCAATTGCTGTTTCTATGTAATACGCGTCCGGTTGCAGTAACGCCGGACTGTGCATATACCATACCCCTATTGGCCAACCTAAATACATTTCCTTAACTATTCATTCTGGTTTTTTCCCTCCAATCCCTTAATTTTACTTCCTTTATTAATTTATTTATTATTACTACTATGTATAATTTATTTTATTATCCTACGAAAGTATATAAGTAATCTTATTATTATATGCAGACTGTTATCTACTAATGTGGAACGCGTTTTCTAATTTTGAGTAAGGTACGACATGGTCCAATTAGAGAAGGTAATAACAATCGGAGGTAAAAAGAACCTAGATCTTTAATTCTGTTGGCATTGACTCAGAGTTGTACCAAGTGGTGAGCACGACAAGTTAATTGCTGGCCATAGTGATGTACTGTGGCCGTGTGCACCGCACGCTCTGCACCACAGGTAAGGCACCGACACTGACCGCTACTGACATACTATCGTACTACTGACGTATTTAGTTTGTACTGGCGTATAAACTAGCTAGCTAACTAGAGAGCTATTAATATTGTGGAAAAAATGTGACGTGTAGACCACTTTTGCGCGGATAGCGTCAATTGTTTCAAGTTATCAATTTACTCTAACGTAAAAAAACTTTAAAGTGCTACATTTTAAATTTGGAATTTTTATGTTTATTGAACCTCACGACGTTATACCACCATGATATTCAATTAATTTTTATGTGAAGTTACTCCATTAGTTTGTTATAATTATTAATAACAAACATCAAACACTTGGAAAAACTTCGAAAAAAAAATTCGAACCAGCGCCCTCAGGTAATCCGTAAGTAACCCACAGTACGAACCAGCTGACCTTACGACTTTCTCTATGTATTGTGCTTATTGCAGTTTTTCACGACTTTTTTGCCGTAGCAGCATCTGTGACAAATTAATTAAAAATTTTCAAATCGATATCTAATTTACTATCTACAGGAAAACCACATAATCCCATCACTATGGAGTTTACACTTAGCGCAATAAACAAACAGTGTGTCAATTTCCATGAACACAGATCATCACACCGCTATATTTAGAACTTGTAAAGTGAGTTTTATGCCACTTCACTAGGCCTGGGCCACATGATGTGGTTCCCGTTATAAATAGAAATAGAAACAGTAAAGCCCCTTGAGAAAGAGTTTATCCAGGGAAGTACTGCCACCTTACCTATTTTTGCCGCCAAGCAGTAATGTGAACACTACTACGTTCCGGTTTTGAAGGGACTTTGGTGAGGTGAAACTACACGCATTTGGGTCTTTGTCAACTTCGTCTCACGGCGACCGGTACAGTGTAGGTGCCTCTCAGATCTTTGAGATTTAAAACTCTAAGTGGCATCGCAACTGTCATGGATAGGCGTGCCGCTTAGTAACAGGCGCACGACTCGTCTTGTCGCTTCATATCATAAAAAAAAGTTTAATTTACCACATCATATTTAAATATGCCTATACTGATATACTTGTGTCGTCATTGAATTTTGAACCTTCCGAAAACAATAAATCTATATACAAATAATAAAAGTAATTTAAAGTAATCGTCTAAAAAATCTAATATTCAATATTTTTACAGAAAAACAAACTTATTTTTAATATTTTCTTTGTATCAAAATTTTTTCAATATTTTCGAAAAACTGCCCAACACTACTCGTATGTACTACAGTGCAACGGAACAAGATCGGTTAATATGTATGTGGCTCCTCTTATATGTATATATAACTTTCCGGTTTAGAAGGGTAAGGGTGCTGGTGAAATTACAGGCACATGATTTGTCAACTTATGGCTCCTCAGATCTTTGCGATTTAAAGCTCTGAGTGGCACTGCAATTGTTATGGACAGGCGTGTAGCTTACCATCAGGCGCACGACTCCTTCGTCACTTGATATTATAAAAAAAACCGAAGATAGAGTCGTAATAAGCAAGTAACATAGAAAAAACATTTGTCGATTCGGAAACCTCATTTTATGAAGTCGGCTAAAAAATATGTATACATGAAATTTTATCTTTCTTATTTAACCAAAAAAAATTTTCGATTACTTTCGTTCATAAAATTTTCCCTGAAAAATACCTAAAAAAATTAAACCTAAATTAAACTAAACCTGAAAAATTGTCATTTTTGCAGATGTGGCTTTAATAATTATATCCAGCGTGCGAATTTGGTTCGTATCGTACTTACTTGAAAAATGCCATTAGGAGGTTTCCTCAGCAAGCAATCCAAGAGCATATTTCCAAGGTGATAGTTCTCTTCTTTGCATCTCTCCATGTAAAAATTGAACAACGACATTTTGGTGCAATTCCAAGCTTTCTAAAAATATATAGAAGTTGTCGTGATTCACTAATTATTCTAAGATAGATCCTTATCTACGTAGCACTTTCGTTTTTTTTTTTCAGAATTATAAATGTAACAAAATTTGGCGTAACGAGTGTAACAAATTAATCTATATCACCAAGTACATTACGAATGGTACAAAATGTTTAAATATCATAATTTTTCAAACGTAAAAGATTTATAGGTTGCAAATGTCAAAATAAAATATTCGTTTTAACTTTTATTTACGTAATGAAATAAACGAGCGAGAAACAATAATAACTATAAAGTCAGATCTATATGACACTTCTGTATTGAAAGATGTTTTTGTTATAACTGAGATCACAGCGGGTTTACTACTATAATATGGACTTTGCTCGTATTATCTGATCACTAAGAGATAACCAAACAAGCGACGGTGCATGAGATGAGACGATGTTACTAAACTTCACTAAAGAGGACGTTCTAAATTGGACTATTTATTTGTTTTTTTTTGTTTGAATGAACTATATCAAGTATTAGGTTTGTGCGATTAACACAGATAGAAGATGAAACTATTTTTTAACCGACTTCGTAAAAAGGAGGAATTCTAAATTCGATTGAATGTTTTTTTTATATGTTACGCGATAACTCGTTAACGATTTGTGAACCAATTTTGATGATTCTTTTTTGTTGGAAAGAGGGTACCTCAGCAGTGGTCTCATTTAAATTTGAAGACAGTATTCCACCTCCAAGGGCGGCAAACTAGGGGATGAATCCGATATCGCGCAATTTCGGGTAAACGATTGCAAAAAACTTGGCAAATAAATGTAATTCCACGCACTTTCAAGGTCGGTTTTTTTACTAAAAAAAAACACAAACAGAGTACTCTCTGTGCTGAGTTTATTTCGTATCGAAGTCGCGTATATTAGTTTTTACAAATAAAGCAATCTTTCGGGCACTTTATAATAGGTCCTGTAGCCACCGCTCTTTGTTGTCAACTGAGCTGCAGCAGGCTACAGTTACTCGAGACTCAGTCTATAGCTTATTTGGTAAGACGCTGGTTCGTCTCCATGCAGATCGAAAGATTTTTTCTTTTATTTCTAATTATTCTATATTTGTATCAATAACAATAGCAAACCATAGTCTATCTTTTTTGAAGATGGAGTAAAATGACAGTTCGCACTGCGCAAAAGTGTTGCCCGCTTGTAAATAGCTAGTGATTGCAGTCGATAAATATTCTATCGACTATCGACTGTATATTGGTCACGTTTATGCCATAAATAGCCGAAACTGTTTCATTTCAATCATCCTCGATTTCTGTTTCATTTCAATTCATCCAATTACTGCGCACGACTTCATTTGAATTATCAATTTTTGTAAGTTCATATACATATAGGTACAGACACTGTGTTTAGAAATGTTTATGAAAAATACAAAAAAGAAAAGACATATTTTAAAGTTTTTCATTTTAATTATATATAGATAATCAAATCCGGCTATTCTTGTTAAAACGTATATGAATAAAAATTGATCTCGTTATCAGCAAGCCAACTGTCAAAATATATATAAAGAAGGCAATAACACAATTAGTAATTATTAGAACGTCGTAACATTCACAATTCAGTCATTTTTGACAAAATTGTATCATCTTTCACAATCTATCGATAAAATTAACGACAACAACTTCATTATAACTATTAAAATTTTATGAAAACTGTCAACCCTACAAATGCCATTTTACTCCGTCTTCAAAAAAGACAGACTATAGTGGACTATTTCCAAAAATAAAAATACATGAATATCATGGTAGCATAGACATTATGATATTCAATAAAATATTAATTCAACTAATTTATTTATCTTCTTGTTGCAGTGCCCCTCCAACTAGTGAAGATTAGCCACCAATTCTGCATACTGCCCTCAGTGTCGCGGGATGTTAGTATTGTCAAGATACGGCAAATTTATTTTTAATTTACCAAAAAACATATTCCAATTGATTATGTAGGAATGTAGACACTAATATCTCAGTCAGCCGTGACCATCGGACCTAATACCGCCGTTATTAATATCTCGTGATAATTATATTTTACGCGTTAATGTTATGATAAATTACCGTTCTTATGAAAATGTCTAGTTTTTAGCGACATATTTATTTATTTACTCATGTTGCTATGGCAATAATATATGAAAAAAAAAAGGTTTTGGACGGGGTCCACAACAGTGCCTGTAAAAAGCTCGAAATGTTGGTTATGAAACAAAATATCGACGCCAGAAAGCGACGTTGTCGTATCTCGAAAAATAGGACTTCACATCAGGGCCGAAAAACTATTTCAAAACATTATTTCTCTTTAATTTGAATTGAAATTTAAGAAAAATAATTTTTTGAAACAGTTTTTCGGCCCTGGTCTAAAGACCGATTTTTCGAGATACGATAAGATCGCTTTCCGGCGTCGATATGTAATGCTATTTCAACTAAGAGGAACGTTACCTATGAAGAGCGATGGCGCACTGGCGCTGCCGATGCCGGTGCGTTATTTTTTCAACTTTAATCGACGCACCGAGTGCCACAACACGAGCAAGTGGTGTCGGAACATAACGCCGCCACCGCCGCCGCTTACTTACGCACTGGCCCCTTGTTCGATTCGTACACGTTCCGTCGTCGTGCGCCGTTTCAACGCACCATGTAGCATGTAGTTCTAGTTTATATTTAGTATACCAACGTCACCACTCAGGCGTCACAGCGCCGACACAATGCCGCGCCCGGTGTGGCATTGCTCGAACCAGCTTACTTTAGAAGAAACGCATGCGTTTCTTCTAAAGTAAGCATGCATTCTAGCGTTTTCCAATGGTTATAGACTAGGAATTAAACGGACAGTGATGTGGCCGGACGCGGCCTCCGGATATCAGACCCACTGCCGTAAACATGTCGCGACTGGTTTACAGCGCGTATTACCGTGATTGATTGATTAGTGAATTATTGCACTTTCGCATTGGCGATTTGATTTGTTGTGGTGGATAACCAAATAGGTATAGCTCTGCTATAGACAAAAATGTGTCTATAGTAGAGATGAAACGGATATCCGGTAACTATCCGGTATCCGGTTTATCCGGCCTATTTTTACTATTCGGACGCATTTTTGTCTTGCATTTCATCTTTATTCTATATGTATATTATTTTATTGTAACATATATGCATCTACACCAGTGTAATTATATCTAATTGAAGGCCTATCAATCCGGAAGTCAGTCTTACATTCATTGTAAAACTTCAATATCTATACATTTTGAAACCCATTCCCTATCTAACTCGAAAGTCAGTATGACTTTCAGATGAAAACATCAAGTCCATAGATTTATAGTAATTGAAAATGCATAGTACCTAATTGAATTTGACCTTTACGTTGAACATCAGACTAGCATTCAAGGTAGAAGGTTAACAGGCATGGCACTTGAATTACTGGGGAAATAAAAGATTAAGATACAGCAACACCTTCGTGACTCAGCTATTAACATTATGGGAGCATCACGAGGATGTCCCGAGTTCGACATCTGGTTTTTTAGATTTTTCTAAATTCATTTTAGTTTAATTCGTGACCATAGCTTGCAAATAATTGGTTACCTCATTTTCTAGGTCACTTGCACTTGCTCCAAATGTGTCGGGTTGATTGATGAACCTACCAAAAGATAATTGTACAGTGGCCTTAGTTTAGTTATTTAAGGAAACAAACAATCTTTTCTTGTCATATTATAAAAAACGTATCATTAATCTTAATTCTATGTCTATTGAAATACGGTTGATTTTGAACTCTATAAATGGTGATCTTATATTATGAATTGTATTAAAAATTAAATAGCAAAAAATTCCTTGTCTGTCACTTAGGATTTATAATAGGACTCTATATCGTCTATGAGACGTGACGTACAATTGTTGACTAATAATATTTATAACTACGTTACGCATGTATAGAATTATTGATATTTTTATTGATACTTTCATAGATTTGTCATAGATGGCGCTATGGCTAAAAAATCGTTGAAAACCAAATACAAAGATCCGGCAATAAGCACATACAAAAATTTGTGATGTCCACTGGTTCGCTCCGTGGCTTAGTTGGCATAGCGTCTGACACGGTTTCCAGGACGATTTAAAACAGGACGTAAATATTTTAAAACATTACTCAAAATTTAAAACATGCTCCCTGAAATATTTCGAAATTGTGCAAGGCTATAAAGGGTACTACCATTTGGCGCTCGTCACGCTGAGACAAAGTTGACAACTCCCATGTGTCTGTAATTTAACCAGCACCTTTCAAAACCGGAACGCAGTAATGCTCACATTACTGCTTGGCGGCAGAAATAGGTAAGGTGGCAGAACTTCCCTGGACTAACTTTGCATACAAGAAGTTGGATCGCATTGCGAACATTTGATAAACTAATTGCAAACACCGTAGATAATTATCTTTTATAATATCTTTTTATTCATCAGGTAGCGTAACTTATTTACTAAAAGTCGCCAAGTAGGTGTGCACGAGTGCGATTCGTAATATATAACAACAAATGACATATTTTTAGTCGATATAACGTTCAACAAATATAATTATTTTATGGTATACAGACATTTGACATATTATTGCATGATATAAAGGTCACTGAGTATAATAGACTATTGATATAACAACTTTCAATCTAATATACCGATGGCATAATGTTCATTTTATATAAACACTTCAGATATAACATTCGCTGAGTATAATGTTGACTGTGCATAGTCACACGTACCTCTGTGAAAAAAAAAATTAATATAATTCCAGTGGCGTTTAGGTGCAACGGCGAATGAACCGAATTTGTTTACACTGTTCCTTTGTTGTTCCTAGTTGGTTATACCTCCTTCTCTTGGGTTTAGATTAGGTTAGTATATGACAAAGCTGCCAGAACCGAATTTGTTTGCATTTGCTAGTTGATTCAACTTCCTCCTGTGGGTTTAGGTTAGGTTAGTATATGACAAAGCTACCAGAATTGAGTTTGTTTGCATTTGCTAGTTGGTTCGACCTCCTCCTGTGGGTTTAGGTTAGGTTAGTACGACAAAGCTGCCAGAACCGAATTTATTTGCATTTGCTAGTTGGTTCGACCTCCTCCTGTGGGTTTAGGGTAGGTTAATATACCACGAAGCTGCCAGAATCGAATTTGTTTGTATTTGGTAGTTGGTTCGACCTTCTCCTGTGGGTTTAGGTTAGGTTAGTACATGCAATTAAATATTTTGCTTAAATATATTTTATAACTCAAAAAGCACTTGAAGCTGTACAAAAACAATAACATTTTGCGATTGTACATTTAATGGAATAAAAAAAATCTTATCAACATAATGTAAGGCGCTTCAACTATTCGTAAAACGAAATATTGTGTCATATTATTTAATACATTATAGTGGTAGTACTTATACCATTTCTTTATTATGTCACTTAATCACTATATCTAATGTTTGTTATACTGCAGTTTCATTATACACATTGAAATTATGCCTTTTGTTGATTATATACAGTGAGTGATTATATTCTTAGAAATTATATCAAATGTTATTATACCAAGTGAAAATAGATTATTTGTTGTTATATCATCCATTACACACCCCCTGTGCACTCTGGCTTAATTATGCCTACTTTACTATATATTTTATAGCATTACATAGTATAATTGTAGTTACTAAATTGCATATAAAAATTATTTTAACATTTTAATGCATATTTACTTAATTTTGTGTCATTCCTTAGTCGAAGTCGTTATATATTTGTGGAACTAAATAACATCTTTTCCCATAATAGTTTAAACTGCACTAGTTTACCCTGAATTACTCTTTTTGTCATGTACCTATTCTTAAGCCTAACTTTGTAATTAACACTACTTATAGTAATTTTCCAACACTATCAAATATCTGCTCTTAATTTCTATTGCCATGACCTTACAGTAACTAAATAAGTGGTTGTATTCTGTGCCATTGCATTTTTGCTTCGCTTTTTTGCATATTAAATGTTTTATCAGCCTAATTTGTAACTTTCTGATTTCTTTTAGATAACTAGCAAAGGTACGGTACAAATACATTTAAATCCGTGTCTGAGAAGGGAGTCTGCCAATGCATAAATTGCATAATTGAATTGGAGCTGCTTTAAATTAAGATACTGTTACTTTTATGGATTTAATCCTTATAAAGACCCTTTCGATTGGCGTCATAAAAAACAGATTGTCTTATTTGGTGTTCGATTCCCTGATGAGGTAAACAACTTTTAAAAGTCTTTGAATACAGTATTGTCACAGACAAGGTAATTATGTCTGTGAGTATGACATACTTTTCCTGTGCTCATTTAAAATGGTTATAAATATATAGATATTTAATTTTTAACATTTTACTTTTAATTTACTACTTGTTTAGCGTTTATAGAGTAAGAGAACAATTTTACAATGTACAATGTGTACGTTTTTATATTATGAAATTATCCGTAGATACAATATTAGGTACCTCGATCGTGATCTCATCTTTATTGGACTACAAGGCTGAAAATCAACTTCAATTAAGTCGGCTTCATTAATCATGTCTGTGAAACAACACGTTTAACAAAATACAATACTTTACTAATTATTGTAGGTACTGTAACGACGTGCAATGGAGACTACTGTTACGAATTATCAACATACATGAGTACATTACTTCACGCCCTTTTCCCGTCGAGGTAGGTAGAACTAACAACCTTAATTGGACGTAGTTGGGTGAATTTCACATTCCGAATTTCAATGGCACTTTTTGAGTGATTTTTGTAAAACCCTTGTATCTTTTAGTTTTCAGGTCTTAAACGTACAAATAAGTTCAAGCAATGTCAATAATTATAAAATCACAGAAATATTCAAGTTAAATACAACAAAAAAACGATATTTTAGGTCACACGAATGAGATTGCATTAACACGAATGATTTTCTCATAAACACAAATGAGAAAGACGGCACAGTAATGAGAAATTATTATTACAACACACATTTTATCACAAAAGAACATTTAACATGTAACAAATATTAATATAACTTCTATCAAATTCCTTCTCGTCCGTGTAAGACCATCATCTATCAATATGTAATTAATAAATAAATCTAAATAAGTATTTTGTTAATGTCATATAAACTTTGTTGTACTTCAATATATCATCATCACCACCATCAAAATCATCATCATGGTCACCATTATCATCAGCATCATTACCACTCACATCATCATCATCATCATCATCATCATCGTCATCACCACCACTATCACCATCTCATTGTTATATTTCAAGTAAATGTTTGGCTTAAAGTAACTGTTTGACTTAAAAGTAGACAAGAATGAGAGCGACAATAATGATATTTGGATACATTTTTAATTGTCAGGGTGTAAAATATGCTGGACCGTTATAAAAGTGCATGGATTTTAAACTTCCCTTTGCCTAATTGATGTACAATAAAGTTTATAAAACTATTACTTAATACTTATTATACACGCAAAATAGGCGCTTTGTCGTCGAGTTGCGGATACCAGCCCGTTGCACCAAGTACCAAGTAATACTTATTAAGATAGATTGCTTTACATGAATGAGAACGATTTAGTCACTAGCGCTGAAATTGGTATTTAAGACTATTTTTGTCTAAAACGGAGATGCACAGGTTACTTCACTGTGTACACTCGTCCGACAGGAGCCCCTTCTCACGTGTGCGAAGGGTGAATGTGATGCGGTATGAACTTTTGTTATTAGGAGGCTTTTAGTTGAATTGACACTAATGATAAGAAAAATTGAAACATATTTTGTATTCCCAAGAAAACATGTTTTTTTGTAATAAATTGGAAAGTTACGGTATGTATTCGATGTGTAAGTTATTAGAGTTTATCCTCAATGGGAAATATTGCGATTTCCATGAGGGTTTAATTTTTTTTTCTTCCTTTCTTAAAATTAGGTCGACGTGGAACAGGCTCCCATGAATGAGGAATTGCCCACGTTTTTAATTTTTATTTATTACTGTGACCTAGTAAAGTAGTCTTTTTATGTGTAACACAGACTAAGTAAGGAAGCAATCATATTAAATAATGCTTAGCATTCACGTATTAACATAAGTTATTAAAAGGGACACATTTTTTTTGTTATCTGAAAACGACTCAATTAAACATTGACTTACAAATAAAAATTTATTTGTAAGTCAATGCAATTAAACAAAAATTATCCAACCCACATCCACTTCCTTGCGAGATATGGCGGTTTGAAGTTTAGTGTTTCTGACTCTTATTGTATTTTTAAAACTTATAATGTCATGTAACTCCAGATATATTTATTTATGTTTATATGTTGGATTTTTTTTGCTGATCTAAGTGGTTAGACTTTAGGAACAGTTTAGTACATATAACTCATTTTTTAAATATTTTGTGGATTGGATCCGTTTTGCTTACCTACATCCAATTTAAGGCTAACAGATTGAATGCATGTTTCCAGTTAATGCGTGAAGTCGTAATCAACTTTCCTATATTTGATCGAGTTACCCATATTTGATTATTTGATTGATAATTAGAAGCAGTAGATAGAGCTCGTTGTGAAAGAATTCGTTCAGGGAAGCACTGCCACCTTACGTATTTCTGCCTCCAAGCAGTAATGTAAGTGTTACTGCGTTCTGGTTTAGAAGGGTAAGGCCCATGTGACTTGTCAACTAATGTCTCAGGGTGACGGGCGCAGTGGCAGTGCCTCAAACATCTTTGTTATTTAAAGCTCGTATGTATGCCACGTCACCAACGCAACATACTAAATCTACGAACGCAACGCTGTAGTAACAGGAAAATCTGAACGCGATATCAGTCTTTTATTGAGGTTTATATTGCGACAGACCGGAGTGGAAGCGAATTTTTGTAACGATATTGTACATAGCATACGACACGACGTACAACTTTATGGCCAATTGTCCGCGGAATGTTTGAATTACATTGAAGAGGATGGAGAAGGCTTTGTGCAGCCACAAACTATCAATAAAGCTCTGAGCGGGTGCTCCACTGCTACGTCTGGCCTGTTTTGTTGTATACCGCGAGGCTTGGACTCTGAAAGCCGACACCCAGAGGCGTCTTGAGGCCTTCGAGATGTGGTGCTACGTAGAATGTTACGCATTAGCTGGACCCAGAAAGTTCCCAATGTGACAGTTCTTCAGCGCGTTGGGAGGGACCGAGAACTCTTTCAGACCGTCAAGAAAACGAAGTTGCGTATCTTGGACACGTTCTACGACATGAGAGTACCGACTTCTCCGACTGATAATTATGGGCAAGATCGAGGGTAAATGACGTACTTACGGAAGAAGTCGTGGTTGCGCAACATCCGGGAATGGACCAATATTGCCAGCGTAGAACATCTGTTACGCTTGGCTCAGGACAGGGAAGAGTTCTTCAAGCTGACGGCCAGCCTTCAGTAGCGGAGAGGCACTACATGGATGATGATGTCCGTGTCTATTTTGTATATTACACAATTGACCATAAAGTTCATTATGCTATGTGCAATATCGTTACAAAAATTCGCTTCCATTCGGTCCCGCCGCAACATAAATTGAGCCTTACTGTGCTCCGGATTTCAAGGGTCAGGCTGATGAAATGTGACTTGTCAACTAATGTTTCAGGGTGACGGGTGTAGTGGCAGTGCCCCTCAAATCTTTGTGATTTAAAGCACTGAGTGGCACTGCAACTGTTATCGACAGGCGTGTTGTTTTTACTACTTACCAGGCGCACGACTAATTCGTCCCGTCACTTAGTATGGTATTAAAAGAAAAAAAAAAATAGAACGGCATCGTGCTCAATGTGTTTGGAGCACGCAAGATAAGATGGTCCTAGAGTTGGTCCCACTTGACCGCAAGGAACATACACTAATAAAAATACACAAATGCAAATAACTCTAAAATCGTATATTATCAGAAAATTACGAATAAAATTTAACAAAATCGCATACCTCTAACACAAAAGAACATACATAGTATAATTTATTATGCTATTGTAGAAACACGGTTTACACGTTCATTTATAACCACTTTAAAGCTGCTCTTATATAATTAAAGAGGAAGTTTGGAGCATATAAAATATAAAAAAATACATGCACTTGCACTTTTAGTCGCAGTGTAGCAGTAGAGCTCCTTGTGAAAGAATTATTGCTGCACTACTGCCTTACCTATTTCTGCCGCCAAGCAGCAATAGTGCGTTCCTGTTTTGAAGATTACAATTACTTTGTATCTATTCAATATTTTCGACTCTCCAAAATTCTTAAGATAAATTTAGAATTTTTAATTGGCAGCCGGGATCATGGATTCAGGTCTATGAGTCGTATTCTAGAACTCTACTCGATGCTCAAGTCAGGATCTGAGTATGATTTTAAGCATTGGAAATACGGCCCTAATGGCAGGGACTTGAGTATGATTTCGAGTGCTTTAAACCATACTCAAATCCTGACTTGAGCATTGAGTAGAGTTCTAGAATACGAGTTTATGAACCGAACGTATCGTATCGAATAGATTCGCTTATTATTTTTATATTACAAACAATGATCTTGTATACGTAAAAAATGATTACGAAACAAATCACACATGACCAACCGTCACGTAATTGTTGTAGGAAATCCGAGCAGTCTCGATATTAAAATGAATTAAGTTTTTAAAAACATTTCGACATTACTTTGAATACTGGGGTCGATTTGGGTAAACGCAAGTTAAACTAATTTTAGGTCCAGTGTACATCTTTTTCATCATCAGTTAGAAAAGGACAGGAAATGTAGTTTCAGGCACCACGCACACTTGTGTCTTGTGTTGGATACAAGCAACTGGCAACTAGAAGCTAATATTTTCATACACATTGCGGTTGCTTTGAAAACGTTGTCACGCACTGCTGGCACTGCTTAAGCATGTCCTTTAGATTGTAAGTGGCCTCCGCGGCCTCCACACATCTTGCTTGAGTTTAAAGTTCAAAATTCAAAATGAAATAGAAGTGGTAATAAATCAGATTTTATGAAAAATGTATTAAAGTTTTTTTGTGATCTTTGAAATGTTTAACACACACATTGACTTACAATTATATGGACGTCGGGTCCGCGCTAAAAAGTGTCCGCACTTGTAAGGCGCTAAAATCGTATACAGAGCGCGACACTCCGCTTTAGTCTTCATTTGTTCTACGGACAGCGCAGATACTGCGATGACATTACAATTTAAATTTCGAATAGGTTGACTTGGGACATTTTTTTCGTGGTTTTTGTATTAGACCCGTCGTCCATTTATTTGTAAGTCAATGAACACACAAGAGATTTTTGGTAACTGGTGAATTTGTCAAAATTAGACAAGCAGGAGTGCTCGCTTCAGCGATAAAGCAGAAAGTGACGACGGAACGATATAAAGTGAGAATGTCGAGGCAATGGAATTAGAGAATGATTCAAAATTTGAAAATAAGTGGCCAGGTACCAGAGCAACGGTGATAAAAAGGCGGGATGACGGCTGAGGTGGTCGCATCGTCACAGCTTCAACCTGCAACAGTGTCCGACTGCCGCAACCGTCTACTGTGTCTGGTTGCCGCAATCGGTGATTGTGTTGGATTTCATATCAATTGTACATACAACTTGTATAAAAATAGAATATTCACTTCTAGTTACCACTTGTTTGTATTCAACACAAGACACGTTTGTGTGGCGCCATAGCGGACGATTTTATATTAATTGTATTAAAATAGAGTAATCACAAGTTACCGGTTGCTTGTATACGACACAAAACACTAAAGTGACCATATTTGCGCAGCGCTTTACTTTAGGTCTGTATAGTTAGACGACATGAATTTGAATTACAAGTAAATTTGTAAAGCGGAAGAGAGAGGTGCATTTTGAACTAAATTTAGTTTAGCTTGTGTTTGTCCGAATCACCGACTCTAAATATTTAATATCACATCAACTATGCTGGGTTTAATTAACAAATAAAATTTCGGTAGTACATACAAATCATCATATTAGTACATTTCCTTTAAACAAAAAATTAAGAGATTCCAAAGTTCAGTATGTATTTCATAAGTTTAACAAAGCCATAAGCTACTAGGCTGCATATACAGCGTAATTTATTCTAAAAAATGTTAAGTGTAAAATAATTTTCAATTTACATCGCCGCGGAAGGGAAGCGTCAATTTCGCACAACAAGCCGCGCGCAGTCGCTGGACTGCTCGAGCATTTGCGAGCTTTCTCGCAACTGCGCCTTGAGGCTGTAGTATTTCGTCAAAGTTTGATGTGACACAGTGCGTGCCTTCGCGCCACTACCCGCGGAACCGCCAAGCGTCGCAAGCATCTGCGAGAATTCGCTGGAAAACGCGCGACTTATTTTTTGGCTCGTATCTAGTTTGTACGTTACACAATTGACAGAATGTTTATTTTGCTAAGTACAATTTTGTTATAAAAAATCACTTCCTACCTACCTAACACGTGTTTCATATCATTACAATTCGATTTTTTAACTTTCATAAATTTTCATTTTTTTTTGTCACACATGGTTGAATACGCTGTTCTGTCGATTTGTAAACAAAGACTATTTTTTCGGATTTTAATAGTATATTTCCAACAACTCAACGTTTGATTGTCAATGAACCGTGATCATTGGTTTATGGTTTTAAGAGGTTTCGTATCAGTGTTATCGAGTATATAACTAAAAGTAGAAACGAAATAAGGACCATCCATCCCTGGCAACTCATCAGGCGAATGAGGCTTATATAACTTTTAAACGTCAACTCTCGTTTGCACTGAAACCACATTTTAGAAAGCGGAAACAGTACAGCGCCAACAACTGACTTGCGTGTACGTCTCCGTATATTCCAAAATATTCGGTAAAGTAGGAAATATCTCTAACTATGGGGGTGTTCCATTCGGTGGTGTGGTAAAAACAGCAAAACATCTAATTACAAAACAAACGGAATCACATTTCATAGGTAATTAAATATGTAATTTTGCAATTATCGTCAATTATAGCAAACCTCAAGTTAAACTGATCGATTTGAAGTTAAACAATTGACGACACCCGTTAATTGTTTCGAATTCGGGCTGGTCAATCGGAGCGCAGTTGTCACCGTAGTGATTTGGCAGAATAGTTTGCAAACAAAATAAATGATATTTCATCTCTATTTCTGGTTATACTCGATGATTTCAGTAATCGTCTAAATATGGTAATTACCTACCCGCACGCTTCAGCACTTATCGGCACCGCGTTCTTACTAAATGAGTTTCACACGGTGCCCACACAACTGACCCATAACAATAGGACAATTTGTGACTTCACCCCTTTCACATTATGCATCAGCACTACGTTCATTTTAAACAGTTTTATACGAGGTGGTTGCGTATTGAGTGGACCCTTTATAAAACTCGTATAGCATGAACTGTCAAGAAATTATCCAATTATAATACTATCTATCTAATTGGTTTCTTGACGCTGTGATTTGAATAGAAATTGACGTGTTTCTGCTTTTGATATTTCGCTTACAAATTCATATGGCGAACGGCTATGGTGTGGTACTCGCTGCCTGCAGACTTGTTCCCTGAACGGTATAACTTGTACCTTTTCAAGTCGAGAGTGAATAGGCATTATTAGGTGTGCATGCGCCATTGTCGACCTCATCGTCACATTCCATAAGGTGAGATGGAGGTGAAATGCGCACTTGTTTTTATAAAAATAATATATATAATAAAATAATAAATTAAGGCATCTGCGGTTACACCACTTGCGCTGATAGCCTTAATTTATGTCTAGACAAAAACCCAATAATAAAATATTTTTCGAAGTGCAAACTTGTCACTAATATTTTTCATAGGGTATATATAATTTATAACTTATGAAGTATTACATCGATTACTTCTCAAATCTTCCAATTGTACATACAACATATGAGTTCAGTATTGTCGTTAAAATTTACTTAATTTCCTTTTTAAATCAAACTGACATCTTGCTTGACGATGAGAACTTCCTTTTGCAGATTGCCAGAGCCAATGGTGCAGTTTGGCTTAATTTCTAATCCCTCCACGCTGAAAAAAAAAGTGTAACTGTATAGTCAGCAAAGGGGAAACACATCGTAAACTTTCATTCCCCATATGGCCTTATTGCCGCTTTGATCGCCGAGTGAAGACTTCAATTACATATTTTTACATAGTGCATAGTTTATTTTGCATTGATTTTTGTTGAAGCAAAACTTCTAAGCCTCTGCTTTGCAAGCTTGCGCGTGCACCGTGCGTGTACCGTGCGTGCAGCGCGAGCGCAGCGCATTCGCCAGATCTGTTGACCCTTACCAATTTGCCTCGTTTTGCTCCTTAATCTGTTTATAGTACCAAATTTAGCAATTTTTTACTTAACACCCTTTATTGACCGATGAGATTTCAATCAATTGTTGAGCGTGTTAACACAAAGCAGGATGCGTGCTTCAAATGTCTTGCTTTTTCAATAAGTTTAAAGCATGTTTTGTTATGATTATGAAACACAAAGATCGAACACACAGAAAAATTTTCGTCGCCCCGGTCGGACTTGAACCGATGGTTACAGCAATGCTACGATGCAGCACGGACGTGGTGCATTAGCGTTGCTCTAACCATCTGAGCCACGGGTCCAGTTACCGAGGCGCCGAAATTCTCCTATGTGTTCTTGTTATAGATCTTTGTATGGACTTTCAGGAGTTTGTTGCCGCTAGTGACATCTAGTGAGAGATTTTTGAATAAACTCGTTTTTCTTCGTCGACCCGTAGCTTGATTTTGATTGCCTCGCCCGATCAGAAACTGTGTCTTTTCCGAGTTGAGGCGCATAATTGCGATTCACAACTGGCCGAACGGAAACTTTTGACATTTGTAATCGGAATATTAGTTGATTTAACTCACAAATCAGAAAGATATAGTAGGAATTAGGTTCATCTTCTCGCTCAGAAACCCATCTGATTTTGAGACTACGCGGTCGGATCGATTCCGGTTTGAATCAAAATCAGGACGCAGGTACAGGCCAGTTTCTGATCGGGCGAGGCAATCAAAATCAAGCTACGGGTCGACAAAGAAAAAATAAACAAAAAAAAAGAAGAACATTTTTCTGTGTGTTCGATATTTGTATTCACAATCTTTACAAAACTAGTGAAGTTGTTTCACAAAAAATCTCAATAAATACATTAAAAGCATGTTCTTACCTGTTTTTATCGGCGACGTCACTGTCCACTTCGCACCGTATACATTGCTCGGCACACGCGGATATATTCGTTTTATTTAGCGTCACTTTGGAACCACTATACAGTTGTATGCCGACACTGCAGTTTTTTAACGTGCAATTCCTTAGCTCCACCTTTGAAAATAACAACAACTATATTATAATTTAATTATAGAACACTATTTCTAAAATCTTTTGAACAGCCACTAAGTCAGGCATAAATGGATGGATTCATATTTTATTTAATTATTCTTTATTTTATTATTCATTAAAAATCTATCAAAATAGATTTTTTAACTGAACTATGGAGTGGAAAGGTGATCACTACACAAATCCGGAATGTGACCGCATTGACGCCTTGGAGATATGATGTTGGAAGAAAATGTTGCGAATCCGTTGGACATATTTTCGCACTAACGACTCAATTCTGCGGGAGCTTAACGTCCAGACCAGACCTATCCACCTTGTCTACATAGGATACCTGATTTCTTTGGTCACATTGCCAGGAAAGAAGGGCACAACCTCCACAACGAACAGTTAAGACGGTAAATGTCCGAGGAGTCGCTGTTCCACAAGATGATCCGTCCAAGTTCGTACGGCTCTCAGCATGGGCTTCCATGACGCACTCCGCTATGCCAAAGACCGCCACAGATGGCACAGCGTCGTCATGTAAAATTATACCCGCGTGGGAGACACGACTCTCAGTAATGAGGAATGCTAGGCGAGGAGGAGTAAAAAAATATAATTTTATCTTTAATATATAAATGAATTACCTGTGCCCCTTTATATACGACAATACCGGAATAGAAGTTGTCGAACGTTGAGTCCTCTATGAGAATGTTCGCTCCAGGCTTCGCCACGATACCTTGAGCAAAATCCACCTGAAGTTCAACAATTAAAATAAAACTTTATTGAAAATCACTAAACGCCGGATGTGCATTAAAATGTACTAAATACAATTACACATTTCAGGGCCAAGCAAATATGCTCTCTGTTTTGTATGTAAATATATTTTTCCAGATACCCTATGATCATATACAATACATAACGCTAAAGAACAATGGCGATACTCCCATACAAATTTTTGTGGAGCAGTTGGTTTACTTCTGTCTGTATATGAAAAATATGTAAAAATACAGATTTAAATTCTTGAACAAATTTAGTTTTGGATTTTATTCTGACAAGTCTAGAATTCAAGACATTTCAATTTAAAGGTTGTGTTTTACATAATTGGATAAAATATATTAAATTAAATTAAAATATATAAATTTCGGTGAGGTAAATTTGTTTTTTTTTTTTCTATCGTGAAAATTTTTTGGAATCGTGTTTTCACACCATATAGTGTCTCAGTGTATATACTCTATTTGATTATATATAATTTCCTAAGCGATTGATTCAACACTTCCATAGGCCTTATATAATTTGGAAAACCTAATGAATTTATTTTAATCAAATTTAATATGATATTTGAAGACGCTAAAGAATTCTTTTAAAAATTGTATTTTTTAAAAGAATTCTTTTTAATACGAAATATAAGTAGTCAGTTTTTTCTTAGTAATATTATTCAAATATTGACCATCAGCTAAAACTATTTTGTGAAGTTTGACAAATATGCGTGTCGCCTCGGTCGCCGAACGGTTACCATGCCGGACTGCCACGCAGAGGTCCCAGGTTCGATTCCCGGGCCGGGAGAAATGTTTGTATGGCTTACATTTATTTCTCTCGTGAGTTTGAGTGTAATTTGTGGTTGTCTATGTGTGTGTTCATGGCACCCGCGACACAGGGTTTCCCTAGTGCGGGGCTATGTTGAGTGTGTGCGTTATTTATTATTTATTTATTATTTATAAAATAAAGTACCGAAAACAGTTTTAAGAAACTTAAACCTAACCTAACCGAACCTAATCGTGTCTTTGCGATAAACATCCAACATATCCTGAAAGAACAACGATTGCGTTATAATTCGGTTTTCGGTGATTACACCGAATTTTCATTAGAAAATTCGAACAAACGTTATTTCGGAACAAAATTCGAGTACAGAGTACGAAAAAAATCGAGCTCAAAAGTTCGTGGAATAACATCTATTTGCCAAGTTTTATTGGAATCGGTTACCGGAAAATGCACGAAATCGGATTCATCCCCTAGATTGCCACCCTTAGAGGAGGAATATTTTCTTCAAATTTAAATTGGATGAATACTGAGGTAACCTCTTTCCAACAAAAAAGAAACTAAAGTCGGTTCACAAATACCGGAGTTATCGCGTAACATACATAAAAAAAAACAGTCAAATTTAGAACCTCCTCCTTTTTTAAACTCGGTTAAAAATCAATACCTTAAAAGAGTATCAATTATACTTTTAACTGTCTCCGTGGCCGAACGGTTGCCATGTTGGTCTGCCACGCAGAGGTCCCGGGTTAGATTCCCGGACAGGGGGAAATGTTTGCATGGTCTACGTTTATCTGTCTCGTGAGATTAGGTGTAATTTTTAATAGTCTATGTGTCCATTGCACACAGGGTTTCCGTAGTGCGGGGTTATGAGTATGTGGGTAAAAATAAACACAAAACTTTCCCTCCGTGTCCTATATAGTTGGGACAGCCTGTATGTATATAAAGTACCTGTGAACTGTAAGAGTCGTTGCGCAGCACACATCGACGGACTGTGAGTGTGCCTGTGCTCATGTGCACGACGGTGTTGACGTTGCTGCAGTGCAGCGTCAGCTCACGCAAGGAGCAAATCTCGCTCAGTATTAGCAGGCAGGAACGCATGTCTGGGGCTTTTAGCGACGTCCCTGAAAAATAACGATATTAAATGAATACATGTTATTATTATTGACCGACTAGACTGAAACCAGTGTCAGTTGTCATGCCGGGACCACTGCTATTAACCAACTGAAATTTGTAATTTTTAAGTTTATTAAATATCATGATGTTTGACCACCACGATATTATTTACTATTTTTAATTGATTATGATATTTTTTTTTGTGAAATTACTCCACCAGTTTCTAATAATTATTAACACTAAAAAAAAATTGTTTGTTGTTAGTGTCTTTTGTTTTTGTCTCTTTTAAGTTGAGAATTACAATAATTAAAGCGACACCTTTAGTCAACTGATAAAAGCTGTAAACATTGACTTACAAATAAATGGACGACGGGTCTAATACAAAAACCACGAAAAAAATGTCCCAAGTCAACCTATTCGAAATTTAAATTGTAATGTCATCGCAGTATCGCGCTGTCAGTCGAACAAATGAAGACTAAAGCGGAGTTTGGCGCTCTGTATACGATTTTAGCGCCTTACAAGTGCGGACACTTTTTAGCGCGGACCCGACGTCCATATAATTGTAAGTCAATGGCTATAAAGGTCTGACCAGAGTGAAGAAAAGCTTTCATACAGTTCTCATAGATGGCGCTACGGCAAAAAAGCTAAAAACCAAATACAAACATCTGCAACAAGCACATAGAAAAAATATAAGAACGCTAGTTCGTTCCGTAGCTTAGTTGGCATAGCGTCTTTGCACAGTTTGCTGGAAGATGTTGGTACGAGTCCAGCCAGATCGTAGGAATTTTTTCCGAGTTTTCGATCTTTGTATTAATAATTATTCTGAAATTTCTTGACGGCTTTCAATTGGGTTTAATCGGCTTTGTTCGTCGTCTTTTGTTGCCATCGTAATAATTTTTTAATGTAATATAAATATGTAATAATAATAACAAACTCGCTCTACGTGCATTAGTTCAAGTAAATTCAGTCTATTCCGATCTTTGTCGAAAACAGTATAAGTGATTACCTTTAAAACCAGTAATAGAAATTTGCGACAATGGCATCTCCGGGATCTCATATTCCTTGCTGCACACCAGCAACTCCTCTGGTTCTAAAGACAGCGCTTCTTCGGCTGAGACGGTCACCGTCAACGTGTGCTCACTCGTCAGATGTGTGCGGAGGTATTTCGAGATGTCGTCAAACTCAAAAATAGATCCTCCGCGCCAAAGAGCTACAACCTGGAATAAAAATTTGCTGGATAATTTATACCAATGATTTGGTCTCAAATGTAGGAATTCCTTGTACCACTCATGTCTAATATGGCTTTGTCTATTTATCTATCATTTTTGGAAATACAAAAAATTTGACTTCTCAAATGTAGAACTGTTGTCGCAGGTTTGTATAAATCAAAATTGTTGTAGCTGATGTAGGTTTGTATAAGTTGATATTATTGAAGCTGATACAGATTAATAGAAGTCTATATTGTTGTAGGTTTTAAAAAGTCGATATAATTGTAGCTGGTGGAGATTAGTACAAGTAGAAATTGTTAAATGATGCAGTTTTGTATAAGTAAGAATTATTGTAGCTGATGGAGATTTGAAAAAGTTGAATTGTTATAGCTAGCTACATATAGCTAGATACAGGTTAGTAAAGTCTAAATTGTTGCAGCTGATGTAGGTTTACATAAGTCGGAATTACTTGTAGCCACTGGACAATAGTAGGAGTCGAAATTGTTGTAACTGACACAGGTTTGTAGAAATTGTTGTAGCTGATAGAGGTTTGTAGAAGTATTCAATAATTTTTTTTATAATAAAAATTTCAAAAAAAAATATTATGTTTACTAAATTTCAAGCAAAACCTGATCCTGAACTGCTCTAAATTTACTCACATTTCTCTTACTCTTGTTCTTCTGCCACTTCTTCTTGGCTTTAGCGAGGTATTGTTTTCGAATGAGTGATTTTTCGTAAAGTGTCCACTGCGACATGTGGCTGTCCAGACGCGCCGTCAGCTCTGCGCATAGGATTATGTAGTTCGGAGGTAACATTGAGTCTGAAAAAACATAACAAACATGTGGCTTTTAGCTAATTGGTAATTTCTAGGCATACATTGTCATTTCAACAACAATTTGTTGATTTGGAATAATGCAACGCAATAATGGCGCATTTACATCGAGTTGTCAGACGATCTTCGTACGAGTTACCTGGTGTAAATAGTGAGTCGTCTGACGACGGTAGTTTGTTGTCAAAGTCGACCAAAGCGACTGGGTGCATCTACTTCGGCTATGTGAAGTAGTTGGTCTAGATGCGTCATGATACTTCCTTTACTTAATAAAATAATAACAACATGAAAAAATGTAATGGATATATATCTTATAAAGAGAGATTATTCAGGAGATATCAAAACTTTCCATTTATTTTAGATTTCTTATCAAGGGTGTTAATTTGGATGCATTACTTTAGAATATATAATAATTTCCATTAGAATAGGTAAAAGCCAGTCTGTGAATATGAAGGAAATGTGATGTGAAATTTGCCTGCAAATTTGTATATACAATGCATTTTTTGCATTTCAGTTACTTTGTTATTTAAGATACGAGTTTGAGAAAGTAAGGCGACGATATGTCTTAGTGTGTAAATGTAAGTACTTAAAAGTAATGTATATGACACATAAATAAGTAATATACCTACATGAAGCAACTAATACAATCTCAAAAAATGTTAGAGCATTCCTTTTGATTTTCCAACAGAAGAGCCTTAAGCTTGCGTTTAGAAGTGTTCCTGCTGGAAATGTTACAAAGAGGAGAGGGGAAGATCATTCTAACACTTGGATGACGCAAACCTGAAACTGCCTTAGAAAGCTGCTATGCGATGAGCAGGAACTATAAAACCTTGTGCTTGAAGCAGCTCTAAGACCAACCAAGCTTACGATTGAGGTACCTGGGTGTCTCAGTTTGTATGATCGTACATGTCTGTTCTTCATTTAGATCGTAAACAGTATGGTTCTCTTACAATAAATTTAGTGTACATCACGCACTCAGAGAGTTGGTCGTTTTAATTACCTCTGTCTGTCACCTTATCATATTATCAATATCACGAACAAATATCATAGACCATCATCATTCTTATCAATTATCATTATATCAGTGATTGTAGAAAAAATCCTACGTGGTTCTCACTACACTGAACAGGAACACAGAGGGATGTTGCTGACAACGAGCTTGTCATGTTTAACAAATTTACAGCATTGAAATATTGATGTGGAACCTAGGAAGCTAGAAGATACATAGAAGTAGAAGAAGGATGATATTATTATAAAGCACCTGACAGCAAAAGCACTTCACACACAATCCATAATAATCTGCTCGACTATTAGAGCCTGATTCTATTTAATATGGAATGTCCTTTGCTTTTAAATTGTATATAAAAAGATATCCACCAAGCTTACCATCCTCATCAGCCATGTCCTCCTCGCACAGCGACGAATCCAGCGCCCTCAATCTCTCATAAGCATTAATAGCACTATTCCTCAGTAATTTAATGTTTCTAGCAACACAATTTGGAATGGTCCCATTATGCAGATCTAACCACAGTTCCATGCGGTCTTCAATTGTGTCAGAGAGAAATACTTTGTCATCTTGATCATCCCATGGCATCCATAAATTGTTGTAAAAGAATCTGAAATTGTTATACAACCTCATACAAAAGAGATAATATGTTAAGTGGTGATTTATCATATACTGCACAAACTGCAAAAAAATTAAAAAAGATTCATACTAAATGTTCACCCATGTACCAAAATTAATGGGATAGTGGACTTTTTTGCAATTTCAGGAGGTTTCCCAATATATATATATATATACATATATATTGGGATATATATATTTTTAAATTCAGAACCATTCTACAAAATATTGTGAATGATACAATGGGTAACATTTGCATAAAGGGTGATATTTTATCATTCATATCTTACACATGAATAATCTTCGCTAAGATGAATGTATTAGTCAAATCCAGTTTAAGAACACTATTTATCTACTGTTCACAAAAAATCATTCAATTCAATGGATTATAAAAACAATAAGAACAATTGCTCACCGCATCAAATCTATAAACTCCGCAGTTGTAACAGCATTAATACACTCTTCCCTTTGCTCAATCGTTGGCCATAGCTCTATCAATGGTACATCTTCAACGGCTTCTGGCAGAGAGATTGTCTCATGCTGTACAGTCAGAACCTCGACATGTGCTGCTAGCTGGTCAAAGTCCACTGACGTTATTGTCACGTAGGCTATGCAGGGGAATCTTACCTCTATAACAGGAAAATAAAAAAATTACTTTTTTATGATGCAAACATATTCAATCAACATAATTATATCGGATAAAAAGGATGGACAGGCGAAGTACAAAGCCGCATTGGACTCTGTTGAAGCATTTACCTAACACTATATAAGCTATCCCAAATTTTTTAGGTGTAAGAAGGTGACCCTTTCTCTCAAAGGTGTATTAGCAGTGTCTTCAGTTGGTAATGATTGCGAAAACTTGTGGATGGAACGTGTTTTGTTGGTTAACACATTGGACGACGAAGAAATCATGCAGACATGGGGTGTATTATGATAAGGCGAAAAAAATGGCGACGGGATATCACGTAAGCCACAGAATGACCCAGAAGACTGCTATCCGAAAGCCAGGCCATCAGAAGGCTAGATGCATTGAGTATAAAACCAGAAATAGAGACAAAATGTCATTTAAATCGTTTGAAAGGTTTTGATGCCAAATCAAACTGCGCTCCGATTGGCCAGCTCAAATTCGAAACAATTGATGGATGTCGTCAATTGTTTCACTTCAAATCGACCAGTTTAACTTGAGTGTTGCTATAATGGACGAAAATTGCAAAATTACATATTTAATTACCAATGAAATGTGATTCTGTTTGTTTTGTAATTAGATGTTTTACTGTTTTTCCTACACCAATGAATAGAATAGCCCCTGTTGTTAGAGATATTATCTTTATTACAATAAATGCAGAATATTTTTGGAAAATACGACAATGTACACACAGGTCAGTTGTTGACACTGTACTAAACTAAATTTGTGATTTCAGTGCAAACAAAAGTTGATAAAAGTGATATAAGGCCCATTTGAACTACCTCCGTGGCCGAACGGTTACCATGCCGGACTGCCACGCAGAGGTCCCAGGTTCGATTCCCGGGCCGGGACAAATACTTGTATGGCCTACATTTATTTCTCTCGTGAGTTTGGGTGTAATTTGTGGTTGTCTATGTGTGTGTCCATGGCACCCGCGACACAGGGTTTCCCTAGTGCGGGGCTATGTTGATTGTGAGCGTTATTATTTACCTGATGAGTTGTCAGGGATGGATGGCCCTTATGTTGTTTCTATTTCTGGTTACGTACTTGATGGCTAGATGGGACAATATAGTCAAGGTAGGCGGAGAGGCGAAGCGTCGCGACGCGTCATGTTTTTCGCCTATAGCATGTTCATCTCTATTTTCCCATCATTAAGGTACAAATTTGTGTTATGCAAATATAGAATCGCGCATCGACGTCTGATGACGCGCACCTTCACGTGTCGACGCTTGGTTAAAGTGGAAAGGTTAGATGTGAAAGGGTTTGCACAGGATGCGTTACTTGCGCGCAGTGACGCGTCAGATGCGTCTGACCACACTATGATTCGGGCGCGCTAATGTGTTGTAGTTCAAAAACAGGATGCGACGCATCGATTCTGCGCCAGTGTGAGTTGAGCCAAAAAGTACGATGTAAATAGCCCGAACCAGAAAGAATGGCATGCAAATGAGGTCTACACTACACACTACAATTTAACACAATCTGAAGCACTGTCATGTGTGAGTCTGTAGCATATACAAAAGAACCCACTCAACTAATGAATCCATAACCAAGATTAGACTGTGACGCTGGTTTTCAGTGGACCATAATACTTAAAGCTTATATGGTATGCGCGTTCTTGCGTTTTATATGCAAATACTGATAGCAGTGATAAAGTCCTTATTAATACAATGATGATGCCATTTTCTCTTGTCTCTTGCCATGTGAAAGTATGGCCAGGCCCAATAACTTTAGCTACCATTGTCTGGCCTTGGAAGTGCATAAATGAACGGCCACACTGATACTGAAGCATTATAAGACTTACCAAACTTTTTACAAAAATCTTTAGATAGTTTCCATAAAGCATCCCAACCCACTGGTTCTACAAGCATTTCAGCCTGCAAGCACCATTGTTCCCGCGCGGTGCCGCTGCCAGAGCTGAACACGCGCTGGAGTTGCTGCAGCAGCTCTTCATTAGTGCGGTTAAAAGTGTATACTGTAGGCATCTGACAAGAGAACATGAAAACAAATTTAAAGTTTTTATGTTGTTAAGAGTACTTTTCCATTATGTAATTTTGAATAATTTATAAAAACAGGCAGAAGACCCGACTGCTTTAAAGGATTGATAGTTTGAGTACTAAATTTTATTGGATTTTGAAAAATACAGACAAAATAAGACCGCTCGAAATATTTACACTGAGTCATACTATTCGGAATATGAAAATCAATGATATCACAAGTTTACAATAAAATTTAAAGTTACTTACCTTTCAGAGATAATTCTCTGATGATAATGTAAAGAATAATAAGGTTTTTACTAAGGAATACAAATATTTTTTAGAACATTTAGCCGCCACCGGACGGTTCTATTTCGAAAATTTGAAGTGACGTTAGTCTTTTTTTTTTTTTTTTTTCTTTTTTGGGACGTTAGTCTTTCTTTTTATTGGCCCTATATAACGTTAAGCTATTTCTGAAAAAAAAAAAAAAAAATTAAAGTGATTTCGTATGTATGTTCTTCAGAATATTTATAATGAACTTGTGATTTGTTTTAAGTATTTTCTTGTATATTATAAAATATTTCTAGTATAAAGAATTTAAATTTACACTTGTTAAACGAAACGCATTTTCAAGGTCAAACAAACCGGGAAACTTTAAAAAGGCAGATATTCCAAACGACGACAAACAAAACGAATTATCATATTATGTTCACTCCAACGTAACTAATATAATTGCTGCTAAACAACTTTTAACCTTTTGGTCAAGGAAAACTATAATAATGGCAGTGTAAACAATAATTGTCGTGCACCTACCAACTTGTTTGTTTGCCCTCCACTGAGGCAGGGTTGTAAGGATAATAGAGCAAGGATAATGGCGGTACAAATGATTATTAGCAGTGTAAATTGGTACAATAAGTAACTCCGTATACTATTAATAGTATATTATTCATCATCGCGTCATTTAAAACCGTTCAACGTCATTTGCAACCGTTCAACGGCCACTCCTGTTAGTACGACCTCTTTCATATGTATGGGTAAAATCAACGAGTGAGGCTACAGGGTTATTATAAACCTTAGAATAATAACGCATAGAAACCTAGCCCGCACACGCTAAGTGAGGCAAATTGAAGCGCTCCCAAAGGGCCTACACGAGCGGGCGGGCCTTCGGTGCTCAAGGTCAACTTGCACCGCGAACAGATCAAGAATTTTAGCTAAAAATGACGAAATGTGCGGTAAATGAGAGTAAAAATATGTCAGACAAACATAAAATAGATACTAACATCATATTCCACAAGGAAGTAACGCGTTCCAACTTGTATTTTTATATAAATATTCACTAAAACCGAAAATTAACCTACTACTAAAACTAGCCTACATGAATTTGATTTTTGCCTCACTTGTGACAGTTCGTTTGATAATATGAAACTAGCATCCTATGCGTTATTATTCTAAGTTATATACTAACAAATCCATGATCTGGAAGTTTGGTTTTGACGCCTTAGCTTGTCCCAAAGGATGAAAAATTTTAGTAATAATGCTTCTACTATAAAATCCTTTAGGCCCAAAAATCCTCAAAAATCCTAAAACATTACATGACAGACATAGATTTAGTGGGTACAATCTATGATGACAGACATAAATATTTACGTATGTCTTTTGTCTAATGCGGAGTCTTTTGGTAATCGCCAAAAATAAATCTAAGCAAATAAAATAAAAATTAATAGAAACATTTTTTAAATTTTTTTATTGAGCTTTGGCTACAAGACATCCATCAGTTAAAATCTAAATGATCAAGGAATGGACCAATCTAAATTACTTAAATTGATCAACTGAATCTAAGCACTACGAATAATAACAATAAAGAAAAATAAGATAATATTTATTTATACAGGGCCAAAAGTATCAGAATTGAAAATAACGTTATACTTTAAATGGTTTTAAGTATTTTGAAAATATTTTGGCAAATTGTAAAATTATCTACAGTTAATAATAATATAAATATTACCTAGAAGTAATAAAAATAATTATTGATAAGTAATTAAAATACTATTTTTGGTAAGTGTTTTTTATTTTTCAGTTAGGTTTTTACCTGTAAGTCTAGTTGGAAGAAATTTGTTTATGGTATAAGCTGGCCTTTTAGGTACTAATATTTTAAGTTGTTGTTAACATTGCATGATTAGTTATTGTGATGCAATAAAGTGTTTATTTACATACTTATATACACTAAGGCGGTCACAACCTATTCCTTGACTACTTAAATTTTAAAGTTAAATTTTCTTTACGTTAAATAAGTAGCAGTTATTATTATTTATTATTAGTAGGGAGGGTTTATTCAGGGCCTACGCAGGCACTTCACTGTGACCACTGATTGGTATATTATGTATATTGTGATCACCCCTAATTACGTACAACTCGAAGCCAAGACCAACAGTAATAAAATTATCTTTACTATTAGTAAAGAATGGAATCGTAAAACGCCATTTTCGTTCTCATTACATGGATTCACGAATTTTTGTGACGCGTTTAATGAGAATCCGTATCGATAAGTGTGGCGACTCCCTTAACGCATGTACCACGCCAAGGTCGTGTAACCATTAAGAGGGAGCAGAGGAAAAATTCCTAATCTTCGATTTGATTTTGATTTCACATTAAAGTTAAAAAGAAAATATTGTATGAGTAACTACACGATATATTCAAACATAGACATTAATCACAAACATAAAACAATAAAGTTTCCTCGATAGATAAAAATCACGAAATGACCACTAATTTTCACATTTTTTCGATTTGTCCTCGAAATGCTACAGGCTATTAGGACAAAAGTTTGATAATTAATTATATTTATGCATGATCGACAACTGTCGCTACGGATTTTTTTTAAATCCCTTTACTTTTAGAGTTATTCCGCTAAAACCAATTTGGTACTTTTAATGCGCAAAATTCAACATCTCCTGTCGCATGTCACGCGAACTTCAGGCATATATTTGTTTCACAAATTTGGGCGGAGCCAACGTCAAAACTTTTTTGGCATGAGAGCTCTTAAGGGTAATTTTACAATAAAAATTTAATAAATACAATAAAAACTGCCTCAGTGGCCGAACGGTTACCATGCT
Source organism: Hyposmocoma kahamanoa (assembly GCF_003589595.1). Classification (NCBI taxonomy): domain Eukaryota; kingdom Metazoa; phylum Arthropoda; class Insecta; order Lepidoptera; family Cosmopterigidae; genus Hyposmocoma; species Hyposmocoma kahamanoa. The sequence goes on along the minus strand of NW_020653575.1, from coordinate 1,935,278 downwards.
GCACTGCCACGCAGAGGTCCCAAGTTCGATTTCCGAACCGCGAGAATTATTTGTATGGCCTACATTTATTTCTCTCGTGACTTTGGGTGTAATTAGTGGTTGCCTATGTGTGTGTCCATGGCACCCGCGACACAGAGTTTCCCTAGTGCGGGGCTATGTTGAGTGTGTGCGTTATTATTATTATTATTATTATATTATTAATTTATTTTTCGCCTTAAGAGCCTACGCACACAGCGTATTTTATACACGCGAGTATACGCGCCTCAAACGCACTGTAGTCGCGCGTACGTATCGCGCATTTTGATAAGAGATAGTTTTAGTTATAGTTTTGTTTGTTAATTTATGTTAGTTCTTGAAATGAAGTAACTGCATGAAATTCTAAGTGTAAACTCCAGTGAAGCATATAGGCGTCTTGCTTGCAACGCGATGTTCAGTCAATACTTATAAACTATCATTACAGGATTTTACCTAATGCGATAGTAAGCTACATAATTATGAAATATCTGCCTATTACTAAACTAATCTATATATTTTCATAACATATTACAAACAAAGTTACCATTGTGAGTTCACTCAAAGAACAAAAGAACATGTCTACGTTAATTGACCACCAAATTGAGAACGCGAAGCGCGTGTGTCAACGGTGCCTTGTTCAACAGGTTGGTCCTCCCGCGCGGTCCGTCGCGGACGCTACACGTATCCGTCCGGAACACACATGCCTATTTGCTTTAAAAGGTCTGGATTGGAAATCATTTCTCTAAAAAGGTAAAAATATAGGATACTAGTGCAAGTTATCGCCTTACTTTAAGTGTGTTATAGCCCACCATCCCTAAAACAAATATGCTTAATCGATTCTCTATAGTGCGTCTGCGGCACGTATACACGCATATAACTCGCGTTCGTGAAACGCGCGTCATCCGCGCGTGTAAAATACACTGTGTGCATAGGCTCTAATAGATAATAAGAGAATTGCCAGGGTGGAGTATATAAATGAAAAAAAAATCTTATATAATATTAAGTTTATTCAATATCTCGATATTTTACTACCATGATATTCAATTATTCTTGTGTAATTACTCCACTAGTTTGTTATAATTATTGATACAACGATCGAACACAAAGAAA
>NW_020653575.1:1903071-1924153 GCF_003589595.1 Hyposmocoma kahamanoa | reverse complement strand
TTGGTTAAACATTCTGACATTCGATAAAACTTTAATATACATAATTTGTTTCATGTAGTTCGTATTATTTTTATGATTTTCTTGTGATAAAAGCACTTTTGACGTATAATCACATGTGGTTTTATTAAACCATATTTATGTGATTTAGACGTGAAAAAGTACTTTCATTTTTATTTTAACAGTTTTTGTTTTGTCCGAAAATTATCATGCATCCGGTGTAAGGATGATAGTTTAGTAATGTTTCACCACCACAGTTTAATTTTCAGAAATCCTCAACACACTGGAAGGTCTTTTAAACAAATATGGCGATTATTGCAAATTTTGGATTGGACCAAATCTTAATGTATGTGTGAAAAATGCAGGCGATATTAGAGTGAGTAAAAGTTAATGTAAGGAAACATAAAATAAATAAAGAATAGATAGGGTTTTATTCAACATATTATACAAATATTTATATAGAAAATCACATGATATTATACGCAGGTATTTATAAACTATGAGGTACTCTCGTTTCTATTGTGTTGTTGATGAAAAGGATAGACTTCCAGCATAGTGCTGTTTTGCAGTCTCTCAGTTTTACTCTCGGTAAGTTATCTTAGTCTAATATGTACCCTAGTTCTGTAGAGCTAGCACAACATGGCGCGACTTGCGCGAGAGGGATATAAAGCGCGACATAGGGGGAAGTGCCCTAGTGGCGGATCCCTAAGGTTATAAGACATTAAAGAAAAACATGATTCTAGGAATGTAGATTTATTTATCAATTAACAATATCAACAAATTTTAGAATCAAAATAAATGAACAAATGTACAATCTCTCCATAAACATGCTTAAAAATATAAATGAAACGTTGGTAACAAAAATGGCTACAGCTGCAAGTGGCACCTATTACCGTCTTAACTTCAAGCCCCCGACATCTATAAAACATCATGCACCGATCGCATATGTAGTTTTCTGAACATTCAGGGATGTCCGCACGTATCATGATCCCATCCACGGCAGCTGGAGCACTGTATCCAGGCATCGTCGTGGTCCTCTTAGCATGCTACATAAGTAGTCGTATTCCTCGAACGTAGAATGCTGTAATTTGGACCATATCAAGGCGAGAGTGAATAGACATTATTTAAGTTTGCATGCTACATCGTCGACCTCATCGTCACTTCCATCGTCCATCAGGTGAGATGGAAGTCAGATGCGCACTTATTTTTTCATGAAAAAAGTAGTTTCTATATTAGACATTTGAGTTTAACGGTTACATTTCCTTTGCTTTGTATCCACTCTTTCCTTTGGCCTTTATTCCTTTGGCCTTCACTCCTTTACTCTTTTGGGAAGCACCCTTTCTCTCTTGTTGCTAATCTCAACTATCTACCCAATTCTTTCTTTTTATCCCTAAGATTTTTTTCATTGTCTTTTTCTTCAACAGCAATTTGGTATGGCCATTGATCCCATTTTTCTTTCTTTTTCCTCTTTTTACGATGTACTGTTTTTTGATGATGAACTAGTTCCCTTTGTTCTTCTATCACCTAAAACATCATACAACAACTATTATAAAAATATAAATAAATACTTTCGAGAAAAACACATGTCTTTACTATCCGATGTTAAGGGACTACTTCTAGGGGCAAAAATTCTTTAAAAATTTACAATAACTTTTACAAACATCGAATACTTATACGAGTAGAACACTACGTAAAAAAACAATTGCCTTGAACACTTAAACTCAAAAACATCGCAGTAATACTCACCTTGATCTTGAGTGACGTAGAGAATTCCTGCCAAAAGCAAAAATCTACTGCCCCACCTGGACGTCGACGTCACTAACGCGAATCGAGAAGCCTCAGTTTTCTGAGGCGCTGTGGCGTAAAATACTTGGGCCTCATCCTGAACGGTCGCTGGGATTTCGAGGAGCACTTCCGGCGTGTGGTTCCCCGGATCGATATGGTGGCGGGTGCATTGCACCGGTTGCTGCCCAACCTAGGGGGCCGTTCGGAGGGAGGTCGCCGTTTATACGGTGGGGTGGTGCATCCGTGGCTCTGTATGGGGCGCCCGCCTGGTCACACCGACTGACGGGCGTCCGGCGTTGCAGAGCCATGCTCAATGGCGTGCAGCGCCGCATGGCCAAGGGGAGGACGTAGGTGCCCCCTCCTAGGTGCTGGGGGGGTTCCGGTGCGCAATCCTTCGCACTAGAGCACCCGAGAAGGCCACGGTGGAGTTTTAGCCGGTAGAAGAATAACCTCCCGCTGCCCCGCGGCGGAGAGGTATCTTAGGAGGATTTCCCCACGCAAAAAAAAAAAGAAAAAAGGATGCAACTTCGGTATTGTTACAAATGTTACAGTAACAAATATTCGTACTTCAAAAGTAACAAAACCGACAGTGTAAATAACGGCTTAATTGGTAATTTAATTCTCTTTAGTAACGTTTAGTAACTTTTGAAGCTAAATAAGCCAGTCTCATTTTTAAACCGGTATTATACAGCTTATAAACTGACGTTATCAGCGTAAAAGTGGTGATGCAATGCGTAAAGCCTATGCGAATACAAGATTTAATTTGATTTAAAATTAGTCAAATTTAGTTTTTTTATATGTACCTATATAATAGTAATCGTATATGACTAATGTAATAATATTTTTTTATATATGAAAACTGCATCCAAATGTATAATAATTATATACTTATTATCATTTAAAGTAATATTTTCGAAAAAAAATGTGAGTTACTCCACTTTTGTGCTGATAGCTTCAATTGCAAAATTACTGCATTTTCCACTAGTGCGTCGGTTGTATATGTTTATAATTATGTTTCAGCTGTTGTTAACGAGTAACCAACTTAACAAAAAAGGGCCTTTCTATGAAGAAATGAAGTCTTTTATTGGTTCCGGAATTTTATCTGGTGGTAAATATAATATTGCACAGGTGCACTTGAAAGGGTCTTTGATTTTGAAGGATATATATTTTTTGATATTATAAACACACAAGGCTTAGTCGACAAGGCGACCGGAGTAGTCATAGGTTCCTTTGTACACTGACAAATTACATAGAAAGTAATATTTTTCAACCCATATCCAGGCCCAAATTGGCGCAACCACAGAAAAATAGTGACACCATCATACAATAAGATATCAGTGCAAGTTTACTCAAAAGTATTCAACAAGGAGGCAAGAGAGTTGGCCACAGTTCTCGCCAACAAAAACCCAAAGACCACCTTCAATGTTTACTGTGACGTTGTACGTTTTACTACGCAATCTGTCTGCCGTGAGTAAATTTTTTTACTACCCTTCCGATATAACATGAATGTGCGTAAATTTAGACGAAATCGTAATTAGCGACGAATTCGATATTAAAGCTAATATTTATCTTCATCATTACAATCAACCAAAAGATTTCCATTTTTATATAAAAAGTGAACATTTTCAGATATTTTTGAGGATTCTTTTTTTATAAAAAATCAAGTGCGCCTTTGACCTTCACCTCACTTGACGGAAAGTGACGATAAGGTAGACGATGTAGCTGCGTACCTAAATAATGCTTATGCATCTACAAAAGGCCCAAGTTATAGGAATAAGTCTGCAGGCAGGACTTCCACTCCTTAGACGTTCCCTATATAAATGTAGAAGAGAAACGCTTAGTGCGAATCTTTGGAATATCCACAACATAGGAGTGGAACCCCAGCCTACGTCTAGTCCCCCGATGATGAAAAGAAAAGGAAATTATATCGTGCAATTCCATTTATTGTCTTCCTATTCAAAAGAAAAATACTCGTTGAGTTTGCAGTCCTTAATAAGTACCATAGCAACGACGTTAACTCCGGGGCGCTATACTCAGGGGGGTATACTGTCAAATAAGTAATGCTTAAGCTTCATTCGCATCATGCGTCCTTTAATCAGTCAGTAATTGTTTCGGACGGATGTTGAACGGAGGACGAGAGTACGGGTCCTGCACTAAGACGTGGACCAATTTAAAAAAAGGTCCGTTCAAAAATTCGAATCGAAGAATCGAGTGTCTACATTGTTAGCCGCTGGGCCAGTGACGTCGTCAATCAGAACCTTTTGTTATGCAAAGTCGATGATTACAAGCACAACAAAAATTGTCAATACAAATATTTTACTCGATTGACTCTGGAAGAGGTAGAAGAGTGAATCGAAACCGAACTCTACTTCGTCTGACATAAGTTTTATTTTACAGAAACGCTAATGGGATTGTCAAAAGAGGAGTCTAAAAATGTGAAAAGAATGGATGAAATTGTTGCATTAACCCAGTCGTATGTATTATTGCTGTAATTTCAAATAAATATTTATATGACCTTCATTTATTACTCTCGTGCGATTTTGGGTGTGATTTGTCGATGACTATGTATGTGTCCACGGCACCACTGTGTACACAGATCACCATGCTTTCTGGCCAAATCTGAGCACATTATTATATGTATTTGAGCATTATTTATGCCTTTTCTGATATTCAAATTCTAGAACCTATTCATCTTGTTCAAATATAATACAGTACTTAATATAATACTTTGTGTTTTTCAGAATGTACAACAATATATTCGAAAATATCGCGCACTGGTGGTTACGTATACCTGGTGTGAAAATTCTCACAGGTCGCTGTAATAAAGAAAAGTACTATATTAAGCTCATACAAGAGTTCACTTCAGATATTTTGGAGAGGAGGACAAGGGCGTTGAATGAAAGTGGAGGAACAATTGAAGAATATATGGGGATTGTTGATAGATTTATTTTGTCGGGAGAAGTCAGTGACCAAGATAAACGATTTGAAATATTTACACTCTTCACAACTGTAAGTAGGTAGTTTTAAATTATTACAAAATAATCTCCCCAGAAAATCATTATGTTAAGAGTGCCTACGTTTCGGAAAGTATTGCCACCTAACTATTTCTGCCGCCAAGAAGTAACGGGGTTCTGGTGAAATACAGTCACATAAGACAAGGTCTACTTTATGTCTCAGGGTCACGAGCGCTGTCAATGGCAGTGCTTCTCAGATCTATCGTCTGTTAGACTACTGGTACTTTTGAAATTGTATGAAAATAACTTTTTTTTAAATTGACCAATTTTTTCTTCCCGTACAATAAAATGATCCCTTCATAAAACTGAGTCGCTTAGTACAAAAAAAATTTTTTTCAATTTTATATAAACTCACGCTTGACCAAAAAGTTAACTATGCCAAAATTGTTGTCACAAAAAAGACGTAAGCAATGGTTCCTAAGGTAGTTTCCCTCTATATCCTATGGTTTCGGATTTCCCCATACTGTCCCATTAAAAAAAAGCACGGTTTATGGTATATATGGTATATATTATGAATCATAATTTAGATGTAATAATCTCAGTACAGAGTACTAAAAAAACTGACCTCAAAAGTACGTGGAATTACGTCTATTTGCTAAGTTTTATTGAAATATCCCCTAGTTCGCCATTATACAGGACTTGACACTGGAGATAATAAAAATCGGTTCTCAATATTCAAAGTATGTTGCGAGAAAAACGCCTTGAATTGGAGAAATAGCAAAATCAAACATTAAAATAATTGCTGCTTATAATAAAATTTAGGCGCTATTTATAAAAATGCATCTTCATGCGTGAACAGCCACCCTTAGAGGTGGATGATTTTTTTCAAAATGAAATGGGATCACTATGGAAGTACCCCCTTTCCAACAAAAAAAGAATCATGAAAATCGGTTCACAAATACCGGAGTTATCGCGTAACACACATATAAAAAAAAGAACATAGAGTCGAATTGAGAACCTCCTCCTTTTTTGAAGTCGGTTAAAAATCGATACAAAGAAATGTCATGAAATCATTGTCAAAGTGTGAATACAGCAGCTTGATTTCGATTGCCTCTTGATTTGATGGGCTGCCCGATCGGATCGATTCCGACTTGAATTAAAATCAGGGCCCAGGTGTGCTAAACCTTTTATTTCTACGGAATTTTAAAAGGTTCCCATTTTCTAAAATTTTAATTATCTATTATTAAAAAAATACCAATAAACAAAAACTCAACAATCTAACAGACGCACTTCGGAGACAAGAAAAGATTCGAACTCGAGAACTGAAGCACGAATGACGTCTGACATCTGACATGACATATGACACGATTAAATGGTGATACAAAAAATGTTTTGGATCCTGTAGTAGATATAAATATGTTGTGGGTATTTAGAAATAAATATGCATGTGAGTTAATAAACCAGTCGTATGTCATCAGTTGTTTAATTTGGACACATACATTACTACATGGTGTCAGGTGTGGTTTTAAAACGCGTAATTGTGCATAAAAGTGTTTAAAAGTGTTCATATTTAGTGTACATTAACAATGACGGATAAAACTGTGCGCACGGCCGGCGTGTATGCTGCGATACAGCAGCCGGCGCCTTTGCAACAAGAGGGCAATATAACGACGAACTGGCGAGAATGGAAAATGGCGTTTGAATATTTTTTAATTGCCTCAGACAAGGACGCTGTAACGAGCAAAGAGAAATGTGCACTATTCATGCATATCATAGGAAAACACGGACGAGAAATCTATGAGGAGTTAGATATTACCGAAGCCGAAAAGTCGAATTACGAAGTGTTGTGCAAAAAATTTAATGATTATTGCGATCCACAGAAAAATATTAACTACGAGAGGCACATATTTTTTGAGACTTATCAGAATGACCTCACTTTTGACAAATTCTTAGGAGTTTTGAAAATAAAAAGTAAAAGTTGCGGTTTCGACAGTTTAAAAAATAGTCTTATATTAACTCAGCTTATTCGAGGACTAAAGGATGTTCAAATGCGAGAAAAATTATTAGCAAAATCGTCGCTCGGCTTAGAAGAAGCGGTGATTTGGTGTCGAGCGGCAGAGCGAGCGGGACAACAAGCGGCCGGTTGCAGCGCGCAGCACGGCACTAGCAGCGCCGGCGCCGTGGAGCGCTTATGGCGCGACGGTGCACGGATGGCGGTGGGTGCGCCAGCGCCCCGAGGCCGTTGGCGCGGCGGCCGCGGCGGTCGCGGCGGGATGGCGCGGCGAGCACCTCCACAGCAGGCGGCACGGCAATATTCGAATAATGTGTGTAGTAAGTGTGAGTTAAGGCATAGTGAGAATGCTCGTTGCCCGGCATCGGGAGTGGCGTGTTATCGGTGTGATCGGGTCGGTCATTTTGCGAAATGCTGTCGTGTGCGGCCCGTACAGTCGCACGCGCGCGAGTTGCTCGGAGACGATGGCGGTGATGACGACGACGGCGTTAGCGGGGACGGTTGTGGTGAGCTTATTTTGTACAATATTAACATTGATGCGTCTGACTGTACAGAGTCATGGACAGAAACGATTAGTGTTGATGGCGTGTATGTAGATTTTAAATTGGACAGTGGCGCGGACGCTACGGTAATGTCGTTGCGTTCCTACGAAAAGGCCGGGTTCGATAGAAAAAATCTTTTAAAATGTCATACTATACTTAGAGAAATTAGTAAACAACGATTACCGGTAGTGGGTTATTTTAATGCGTCATTAGTCTGTAATAATGAAAAAAAACGGTGCAAAAAGTTTATGTTTTACAAGTAAATTGTAATAATTTGTTAGGCTTGAGAGCATGTATAAATTTGAAACTTATTGCTCGAACGAGTACGAGTAATGATATCGGTTTGAAAATTAATAAAATTGAAATTGACCAGTCTGTGTTCGTTGGCGTTGGTTGTTTGCCCACTGTATGTAAAATAGAAATAGATAAGTCGGTGTCACCCGTGGTGAACTGTTCGCGAAAAATACCCTTGAAACTGCGTCCTCGTTTAAAGGAAGAATTAGACAACATGGTAAAGCTGGGGGTGATAGCGAGAGAAGATGGCCCTACGGACTGGGTTTCAAACATTGTAGTGGTCGAAAAGTCACATAATAGATTACGAATATGTTTGGATCCTAGACATCTGAATAAAGCGGTGAAGCGTAGTCACTTCCTACTGCCAACTCTTGATGAGATTGTGAGTAACCTTGCAGGCGCTAAATTCTTTTCAAAATGTGATGCGAAAAATGGATTTTGGATGTTACGTTTAGACGAAGAAAGTTCAAAACTTTGCACATTTTCTACACCAGAGGGTAGGTTTAGGTTTTTAAGAATGCCATTTGGAATCAATTGCGCGCCTGAAATATTTCACAATGAAATGCATAAAATCTTTAAAATGGAGGGTGTAGAAGTTTATTGTGACGATTTATTGATCTGGGGAAAAACAGAAAAACAACATGATGACAGGTTAAAAGAGGTGATGAGAAGAGCTTTGCTGAACGGTATTAAGTTTAATAAAAATAAATGTGTGTTCAAGGCGTCTGAAATTACGTTTCTAGGTCACAGTTTCAATGCAAGGGGTATGAAACCAGAGAACAGTCGAGTAAAGGCAATAGTAGACTTGCCAAAACCGGCCGAGAAAAAGGAGCTAGAGCGATTTTTAGGAGTCACTAACTACCTATCAAGATTCATACCCAATTACTCGGATATATCAGCTCCGTTGCGAAATTTGCTAGGAAAAAATGTCCATTTCGAGTGGCTTAATATTCATGACAAAGCGTTCAACGAGTTAAAGTCAAAAATTAGTAGCAGTCCGGTGTTGAGGTACTACTCGCCGCATGAGCCCGTATGCGTGTCGGTGGATGCGAGTGCGCGCGGGCTGGGCGCGTGCCTCATGCAGGACGGGCGGCCCGTCGCCTACGCGGCCCGCACGCTCGCGCCTGCGGAGACGCGCTGGGCGCAAATAGAAAAGGAGCTGCTAGCTGTGGTTTTCGGTTGCACTCGCTTTCACCAATACATATATGGACATGACGTGATCACTGTCGAAAGCGACCATAAGCCTCTGGAAGCTATCATGAAAAAACCGCTTAACGAAACACCGGCACGACTACAACGCATGCTTTTAAAATTGCAACATTATAATATTGATCTCCGTTACAAGCCCGGGAAAGAGATGTTCATCGCGGACACTTTGTCGCGAGCGCCGAGCGAAGCGGGCTCGTACAGTGACGTGTTTCAAGATGTGGTAGTGCACGTAAACATGTTATACGATAACGTTGAGGCGACGCCCGAAATGTTAAGTAAAATAAAAGAGGACACTACGAGGGATCCCGTATTGCTGGCGGTCTGCGAATACTACCGCAACGGGTGGCCCCACAATAAAAGACAGGTTAAAGATTTTGTGAAACCGTACTGGGACGTCCATGAAGAACTTCACGAAGTGAAGGGTATTTTATTTAGAAATGAGCGAATAGTGATACCGGCGTCGTTACGTAAAGAGATGGTGCGCCGCGTCCACGAGGGCCACCTGGGGGTGGACAAGTGTCAGAGGCGTGCGCGCGGAGTGATGTGGTGGCCGGGCATGTCGCGAGACGTGGAGCGCGCCGTGCTCGCCTGCGAGACGTGCCAGCGACATCGCGCAGCGCCTGCACGCGAGCCGCTGCAGCCACATGCGGTACCCGAGCTGCCATGGGAAGTACTCGCAGGTGACATTTTCGAATTTAGAGGAAAACAATATTTGCTCGTAGTAGATTATTTTTCTAAATTTGTTGAAATTAGTCATTTAGGTAATCTACAAAGTAGCACCGTAATTGAATCACTAAAACAGATGTTCAGCCGACACGGCATACCAAAAAAAATTATCACTGACAATGGCACGCAATTTACGTCATCAGAGTTTAAGACGTTTTGTAAACTGTGGGAATTTATTCACGTCACCAGTTCACCGATGTACCCGAGATCAAATGGACTTGCAGAACGCAACGTACGTACTGTAAAAGGGTTAATGTCAAAGGCCTACGAAACTGGCGAGGATTGGTACTTGGCGTTATTAAATTTTAGAAATTCGCCTGTGACAGGAGAAATATACTCTCCTGCTCAGTTGCTTATGAGTCGAAATTTGAAAACACGGTTACCAGCAACGGAGGAAACATTAAAACCGCACACAATTGATCGTCGTATTTTTAAAGATGACAGATCTGCAAGAATAAATAAATATAAATTAAATTACGACCGTGGGACTAAAACATTGTCTAAATTAAAACCAAACGATACGGTACGCCTTAAGCAAAATAAAGTTTGGGTTAAATCACGCATAGTTGACCACGCACAAGATGGTCGTTCATATTGGCTTCGAACAGAGGACGGCGGACTTTACAGACGAAACCGCCAGCACATATTAAAAGTTCCAAATCAAACACAGGAACAAAACTATCAACCCGCAGCTAACCGTACACGCGGGTATTTAGACTGGGAACAGTTTCAGGGTACGGCGCACCCGGAGCCCGACGGCGCAGTGGCCAGGCCCGATGCGCAGCCCTCTGCTTCGAATAACGAGTATGTTACTCGAAGTGGCAGAGTGGTACGACCGCCCCTGCGTTATTAAGTAGTTTTAACTGGAATTGCCAATAAGTAGGTATTTATAATGATTATTCTAATAGTATTTTTCTTTCTTTTTTTTTGTTAGTTAACTGTGCTTATATGTTTAACTAGTTAGCAAAGATTATGTTTTAAGTAGGTAAGATAACTTCCTCTTTGTTCACTTTTATGTCGCGTAGTAGGCACTATTTTGTTTGTTGTTTTTCTAATATTAGTGTTAGACTGTAAAGTAACGATTGAATGCTAAGTAATGTACTTAAAATATTAATAATAGAAGAGAGAGAGAGAACCAGTAATGTATTGCAAGTATGTCGCATAGAAATAACACGGGCATGTATGAAAGTAACAATAAACTTATTATGTATAAATTATACCTATTATGTATAATCAAATTATGTTATATATAAGAAGGGAGATGTAGTAGATATAAATATGTTGTGGGTATTTAGAAATAAATATGCATGTGAGTTAATAAACCAGTCGTATGTCATCAGTTGTTTAATTTGGACACATACATTACTACAGATCCCGATCGTGTTACCAGTGTCATAAAATTATTTACGACCTTAAACATAGTCTTTTATAACGGTTATTATATTAAACTAAAACAATGATATTATACTTTGATGCTCACTGAACTAAAATAAGTAAAAATATATATTATGTTGCAAAATATGAATTGTTTTAAGTTGTATCAAAATATAGCTTGAAAAGAGTTCTAGAGATTAAAGGTCTATCAACTCGCGGCGCCGCCCGCCGGGACGGGCCCGCAGTTCATACAAACTAGCACGCCCCTGATGTGTGTGGATAGTCCTTTATTATCCGTCTAAAATAGGAAACTACCATTTGAAATGTACTTTTTTTTTTGCTCTGTTAACTGTTTTGCTTTGTTTAGATTTTGGGCATCTAATTACGATTCATACCTTATTATGGTAAAGATAACGCTTTTCCAAGTCTACGTGCAGTCTTTTGGCTGACTTTACGCATATAAATGTTGCCCTTTATGCTTTGTTTTAGAGTCAAGAAGCTTCGGCAAAGTTAGCTTCAGCAGTTCTGTTATTCTTAGCCCACTTACCGGAATGGCAAGTAAGAATCTTTGATACAGACTTGTTTTCTATTTTATTCCGCTGTTTTGTTTCCCAATGGGAAAGCTTCAACACTCTGTTCTGTTAGAGAGCTGCCTGTCAGTCAAATAAGAACAATGTTTCTTTAGTTTATTTATTATTTTATTGTTGCTATTACGATACATTTTTACTAAACTTACCCATTATTTCTATAGCAATAAGTCTCTACAGATATCTATGAAATTGGTTAATGGAATATAATGGAGGCACTGATAATATTTTCAATTTTGAAAAAATGAAACGCCTGTCTTTAAAGACGTTCTAGCAGCGCAATGCGTAGTTTTCTATACAAAACGCCTGACAGTTTTGTCCACCGAGGAGGATGTTCATCGCGAAGTTGTCTTGCATAGTAACATACTGTAAATAAAAAAAAAAAAACCCTTTCAATTTTATATAAATCGAGTTTTTAGAGAGTAAGTTCTATGATTAGATGGGGCAGTAAATAAAGGTAAACAATAATTCCACAGCGTGTCAACCCCGTCTAGCGCACGTCTAGTGCGTAATCGCAAGCGTCTAACCCGACCTTAGAGGATGGAAAAAAAATAAAAGCACCGACATCCCCGAAGGACATAATCGATTAGACTTTTTGAATGTAGGTCGCATATCTCGCCATCGACACTGTTTTACCAAAATGTGACCTCTTACATGACTAAATATGGTAATAACTCGGTATTAACCTAATAACTAAACGACTTCTGGCAACTTCCATTCATGATTACCGACTCACACGCCCGCGCGCAATTTGGTTTTGGAGAGTCCGCCAATAACGTTGGTTCGCTAAAGTCTTTCATGTGCGCGCGTCCTTTCTCCTATGTATTATTATGGTTTTACATCGTAGTTTTTGTAAATATCTGTGTGCCCCATTGTTACCAATAAATAACCATAGTACTTTACCATCTGATTTATTTTATTTAGCCTGGTTAAAAGTATTGGAATATTTCTACGTTTTAAAAGTAGAAAACTTACGCCCACACCCCGAGTTATGGCCTGTGGATTTGCTACACCAAGCAAGTGAGCGATTTATTGCTTGTGTACCTAAACTAAATTAGTGTAGGAAGTATTATCACAAACACGATATAGATAAGATCGTAGAATTTCGTCATTGTTGGCAATGTAGCAAATTATATGTTACTTAAATTAAACCGTTGAGTATACAATTGTTACTGTTGTTTCCGGGTATTGTAGTGTGGTCGGTTAACCCTAATTATGTAATTTGTATCTTGAACACTGTACAATACAATACAAATGCTTATTATTATATCAAAATATAAAGACAAACACGAGGTAATAAACTGGGTATGGGTAATAGGCGACAATGAAAGTAGCAATCTCCTAACATAGTATGTGAATCTTATTACAGCAAAAAGTATACAACGAAATCATGGACGTCCTAGGAACAGACGAAGACGTGACCGAGGATCATTTGAAGCAACTGCACAGCCTTGATTTGGTGTACAAGGAGGCACTTAGATATCTCTCTATTGCTGCATTTATACAGAGGAGTGTGGAAAAAGAAATTACTATAAATGAAGGTACGCAGTCGCGCACGCACACACAAATGAGCATGCAAACACAGACGCGCAAACGCACAAAACCGACCAACTCACTCGTAACCTACACAACCACGGAAACTTACACAAACGCAAGAGCATGCGCACGCCTTTTAATAAACAAACATACAACAACGCACTCAGTTTGCCGATTTTAAAAAGGTAAACCAATAGTCCAGTGGGTGACTTTTATTTCTAGGTTGGACTCCTGTCTATGTTTCAATTCTTTATTGTAATGTAGGAGTTACATTATAAACGTTATTATTAATTAAATCAGTTACGCTAGATCAATCGCATTGCTGAGCAAAATTACCAATCATACATATATAAACCATATTATTAGCAAACTGTATGTACTAAGCATGTTGTATTATTATTATGGCAAATAAAATTTTCTTATTATTATAATATAAAATATCAAATACGACGCTACTCAAACACTCTTCTGCCTCCTGATTGGTTAAAATATAAGAGGTACTTGGCCAATCACGGACACTTTTATTCTATCTCTTTGGTTTTTTGTTTTGCAGCATTTGTTTGGCTTTCGTTTGAATTTGTTGTCGTGGATTGTTAAGAAAATGTAGGGTCACCTGTCCAACAATGAAACACTCGTACACCAACAATGAAATACCGCGATAGTTTGAAAATCCGACGTTATCAAATAGTGCAGAACAGGATGCGCTCGTGCAATTTTCGTCGTTTTCTTACTTAATTAAAAAATCCCGTATTGCTAAATATTGCTTAGTATTTTTTGATTTACCTGTTTCACTGTTGAATATAAGGTGTTTTATTGTGTACATACCTGTGGACACAATGAAACATTTCCCATTTAAAAAAATAAACCTTATTAAAGATTATTATTAATACAAATATGAGAAGATTATCTATAAACTGTGTAAGAAATCTGTTTGAGACATTCGATGCTCAATTAAGTTGGCTATCTGTGTAAAAAAATTATCCTTGACTTTAAAAATAACAGAACCATGAATGTTTGAAATTTTGGTGTTTTATTGTTGGACATGTGACCCTGCATTAATTTTTTAATGATTATCAGATTGTAAACCACCATGATATTCAATGTTTTTTTGTGAAATTACTCCACTAGTTTGTTATAACTATTAATAATTATAACAAATATACATTAAATATTGGTTGAGTTTGTATAGATTAACCACTGAAAAATTCAGCTGTTCTATTTATTTTTGTCGATTATTAGTACAATTATCGAACCCCGAATTTCTTCTCCCTGTCTGAGAGGTCGGAAAAGTATTAAGTATAAAATCTATGATTATAATAATAATATTTTTCTTCCCTTCAGGAAAATTGACGTTACCAGTTGGTACAGCAGTAATTATATCGATTCATATGCTACATCGGGACCTCTGTCACTGGGAAGAACCAAACAAAGTGAAGCCAGAGAGATTTCTGCCCGAGAACGTGAAGCAACGAGATCCTAATGCTTTTGTGCCGTTTAGCTTGGGTGCTATGGACTGTTTAGGTAGGTAGTCTATTTTTTTTAAAGGAAAGCTGGAAAAAATATTTCTAGTAGTTTCTATCTTTATCCTGAACAGACAAACGCAGTGAAGATTTCTGTTTGTATACGATATAGTTGAAATATAGGTATAAGTTACAATACAATCGTAGATCATTATGCGACATGTAGCACGTGATTGTAAATATTTTCTTGAACACAGTCAAGGTTAAATCGTACAACACATCTGCTATTTGAAAAAAAA
Organism: Hyposmocoma kahamanoa; assembly: GCF_003589595.1. Classification (NCBI taxonomy): domain Eukaryota; kingdom Metazoa; phylum Arthropoda; class Insecta; order Lepidoptera; family Cosmopterigidae; genus Hyposmocoma; species Hyposmocoma kahamanoa. Next base: position 1,909,379 of record NW_020653575.1, on the reverse strand, counting down.
TTCAACACAGTGCAGCCATTTTGCACGATTTAACCTACACGGGATTGTTGTAGTAGCAACGTAATTTGTAAGTAGCAGTAGAGCTCCTTGTGAAAGAGTTCGTCCAGGGAAGTGCTGCCACCTTATCTATTTCTGCCGCCAAGCAGTAATGTCAGCATTAGTGTGTTCCGGTTTTGAAATTATAGGCACATGGGACTTGTCAACTTATGTCACAGGGTGACGGGCACAGTGGCAGTGCCCTCTCAGATCTTCATAATTTAAAGTCCCAAGTGACACTACAACTGGTTATGGACAGACGTGTAGTTTACCATCAGGCACAATGCGCTTGTGCGTCCCGCCCGTCACTTGATTTTAAAACAAAAAATATTTTTTCTTCCATTTGTTTTCTCCAATTTGCTTCAACATGAAATACAATATATGATTGGAATACAATAAAAATAAGTTATGTCCGTTAGTGGACAACCTGTCCAAAAACATTTCAAACTAAATATTTCTCTAAAAAAAAAAAAATTTTCTATCTAGTTATAGTTACAGGTACAAAATTACATCAGTGGCTGCCGTTTGAGGCATTGTGCCTAGAGTTTTGACAACATATTCTTTCGAGTAAACGGTGAAACACATAATTTCAGGTAGAGTCTACGCTACATCTCTTATAAAAACCTTTGTCGTCCAAACACTAAGGCGAGTTCAGTTGGAAGCAGATGGAAACATTGAAGATTTAGAACTCCACGTTGCCATCTCAGTGAAGTTCGCGAAGGGATACAACTTGAGAGCTCGACCACGTACTTGATCTCGACTTGAGAGTTAAGGGTTGTAGATTGCAGGTTGTTTAATTAATGTAGTGTCAAATTTACGGGATAATTTTGCCAAAACAATGAAACAAATGGATTGTTGTGTACAATAAACGCATTTTTCTTAAAATTTATATATTTTTATTATCTCATTCTTGACCGTTGCCACTAATAATACATAAATTGTTAAATGGGCCGTTGATAAATGGGCGTTATATCACTTTTAAATATCAACTCTCGTTTGCACTAAAATCACAAATTACAAAGCTGAAAAGCTTCGTAATTTGTGATTTCACAAAATCTCTCTCCGTATATTTCAAAAATATTTCGTATTTAATTATAAGAAAGATAATATCTCTAACTATGGGGGCCTGTACATTCGGTGGTGTGGGAAAAACAGCAAAACATCTAATTACGAAACAAACGGAATTACATTTCATCGGTAATTAAATATTAAATATGTAATTGTTCAATTTTCGTCCATTATAGCAATGCTCAAGTTGAATTGGTCGATTTGAAGTGAAACAATTGACGACACCCATCAATTGTTTCGAATTCGGGCTAGCCCATCGGAACGCAGTTCACAGCCGTAATGATTTGGTAGAATAGTTTTCAAATAAATTAAATGACATATCGTCTCTATTTCTGATTATATACTCGATGAATGCAACTAATAATTAATTTAAAAAAATAACATTATAATTTAAAGTGTGATGGAAGAGTTTTCTGTACATAACTCGTCTAAGTAGATTGTATTGTCCTTCCTACCTATTCCTACCGCAAATTAACACTGCTGTACTCTGAAGGTAAGGATAGGGAGAACACAGGAGGCTTAGGGAGTCATCATATATATCGGGCCGGGTGCGAGCCGTGTCCGAGGCATCCGAGCCTTGTACGTGCCGCACGATCTTAAATTTGAAAGAGCGCTGCTGGCGCTGGTGGAGTTCTGTAGGATTGTAATGTAGCTAGGAGAGTAGTAGTAGCCTCCGCAGCCTCCATACATCTTGCTTAGCACTTTTAAAGTCCAAAATTCGAAAGGGTAAAGAACTTGTGGTAATTCATCCAGTTTTATAAATATTATTCCCGTTTTATTAATATTTGTGATCTTTAAAATGTTTATCGCACAATAGATTTTTGGTAACTGATAAACGGTTCAAAAAATTAACAAGAAGATGTGTTCGCTACCGCGATCGAGCACGGAGTGACAGTGGAACGAAACAAAATCAGAATACGAGGCAAAAGAACTATGGAACAATTCAAAATTTAAATTTAATACGAGTGGCCAGGAAGCGGAGAAAGGCGACAAAAAGGTGGGAAGACGATTTAAGGAGGTCACACCGCCACAAATTAGACTGAGTCATCTGTCAGTAGGACGGGATTTACGCTCGAATACGAACATAGTGTTATATCGTATTATAAAGCACTGGGTAATTTCTTACGCACTCAAAAAATTTTTTCATCATCCATTTTTAAAAAAAGAAAGTCGCACACTCGGACGGGGCGTGTACGACGCACTGGAGAGTGTTCACATTACAACGAGCCGAGGCGGGCCGGGCCGCATCCGAGGCTTGAACCAGCTCGAATCGGCACGTTGAATGCGAATTAATACTTCATATAAAATGTACGCAGCATTTTCAATCCGAGTCTCGTACATGACTCGACTCGCGTCCGTCACGGTCTAATGTGAATAGTCGTTAAGTTCTATTTCGACCGTCAGAGGTGAAGGTCGAGTCGCTTGGGCTTACACACGGCTTTATAAACGTACGCCACATGTACTTACACGGAGCGCATAGAATACCTAAAATCAATTAGCGCCAGAAACTCGGTACCATCTTAACATAAGCTTAACCACTATCTTTTCGTAGCAATAGAGCATCTTGTGTTTTTTTTTTTATAAAATATAGGTGCGCATTTGACCTCCATCTCACCTGATGGAAAGCGACGATGAGATCAACGATGGAGGATGCACACCTAAATAATGCCTATTCACTCTCGCCTTGAAAAGGTCCAAGTTATAACATTCAGGGAACAAGTCTGCAGGCAGGGAATTCCACTCCATAGCTGTTCGCCATATAAATGTGGAAGCGTAACGCTTCGTGCGAATCTTTGGAATATCCACAACATAGGGGTGGAACCTAAGCCTACGCCTAGTCCCCCAGTGATGGAAAGGGGAAGGCGGAATTAAATCGTGTAATTCCATCGCACACTCTCCGTGATATATCCTGTAAAATACCGATAAGCAGGTAACTTTACGGCGGTGTTCAAGGCTCTGCAGCTTCGCCTCCACTAATTCCGAGTCACCTATAAGCCTCTTGGCACGGTTGTCAATTGAATCCAAAGTGGCCAGTTGATATGTCGCAGAGCCATCCCAAAGGTGGCAGCAGTACTCCATACACGATCGGATTTGTGCTTGGTACAGTTGAAGCAACTGTCCCGGTGAAAAGTAACGCCTCACCCTGGAAAGGATCCCAAGCTTCCTTGCTGCATTTTTGGCCATGGATTCAATGTATCTGCCGAAGTTCAAATTGGACGATAGGTCCATTCCAAGTAGCTGGAGACAATCGGTATGGATATATCACGAAAAGTCGGAGTCAGTTCAAAGGGACTCCGTTTTGTGGAGAATAGACACGTCTGCGTTTTGGTACCGTTAAATTTGACAAGATTGGCGTTGCCTAAATCGGAGACTGCCTGGAGTGTCAAATCTAAACGGTTAGCCGTTTAGATGGACTCTCGACGAGACTGGATTTCCTCTCCACTGACCCTTGCATTGAGCAAGTACCGACAACTGTGCGGTCATCAGCATACGCAAAGGTACCTGGAATTAACATACCATTGACATGCAGCAAAAAGAGAGTTGCAGACAGTACAGAACCCTGAGGAGCTCCGGATCTATCGCCATATGTTCGGAAGAGTAGTCTTCTAAGACCACTCGAATCGAACGTTCGCTCAAGAAATCCGAGATCCAATTGCAAAGGTCAGTGGGAAGCCCATAAGAGGGAAGCTTACTTAAAAAGCTTGCGTGTCAGATCCTGTCAAAGGCTTTAGAATTGTCCAAAGACACTGCAAGTGCTTCGCCTTGCTTTTCTATAGTTTCGATCCATATGTGACATGCATACACAAGAAGATCCCCAGTAGATCGCTCTCGTCGGAATCCGTATTGGCGATCACTGAGGAGGTCGTTGTCTTCAATGTACGATAGGAGACGGTTGTTGAGTACACGTTCTATAGTCTTTCAGAGTATGGACGTGACTGAGATAGGTCTATAGTTGACAGGGTCAGCTCTGCTTCCCTTTTTAGGCACACAGGTTGCACATTTGCAAGCTTCCACGACCTGGGAACTACACCAGTCTCAAGTGAGAGGCGGTACAGGCGTGTGAGAACAGGAGACAACGCAGGACTATTGCTGGAATTCCATCTGGCCCGCTAGCTTTATTCACGTCTAGATTTCGCAGAGTTCTAAGTACCTCTTTTTGGCGTATGCGAACTGGCGCCATAGTGCAGCCAGCCTGAGGTAAAGTAGGTGGTAGGGTCCCTGCGGCATCTAGACGCGAATTTTCTGCAAAGAGTGAGGCAAAGAGATTCGCCTTCTCTTCCGCAGTATGAGCCAGCTAGCTATCCGGCCTCAGCAGAGGTGGCAAAGATGGGCGACAAAAGTTAGATTCGACCGCTTTGGCCAGGGACCAAAAGGATTTGCTGCCTGCTGGATAAGAGGCAAGCTTGGCCCCTATGCGGCGCACATGGTCGAACTTGAAACAAAAGAAACAAAAAAGTTCGTCCAACTCTTTTTACGAACTGGACGAACTCCTTAACTATTTTTGCAGCCAAGCAGTAATGTGAGCATTACTGCTTTCCGGTTTTGAATGGTAAAGGTACTGGTGAAAGTACAGACTCATGGGACTTATCACCTTATTTTTGAGATTTAAATCTCTGAGTGACACTGCAACTGCTATGGACAGGCGTGTTGTATATCACCAGGCTCACGACTTGTTCGTCCCGTCACTTAGCTTTTTTTTATGATACCAAGTGACAGGACGGGCAAGTCGTGTGCCTGGTGGTAAGCGACACGCTTGTCCATAGCAGCTGCAGTGCCACTCAGAGCTTTAAATCGTGGAGATCTGAGGGGCACTGCCACTGCGTCCGTCATCCTGAGACATAAGTTGACAAGTCCCATCCTAACCGGAACGCAGCAATGTGAGTATTACTGCTTGGCGGTAGGAATAAGTAAAGTGGCAGTACTTCCCTGGACGAACTCTTTCACGCGAGGTCTACTGCTACTAAGTATCATAAATAAACTTACCTTAAAGAAAGTGCAGACGTAAACCAAGATTGTTTCCGTGTTCTGTAGAAAGGGCATAAGTGACATTTCGTAGATTTTTCAGGGAAGCATGTTTTAGGTTCGGTTGTTTTTAAAACATTTATGTTCTGTTTTAAAATTAGATTTTAAAACTTAAACGTAATTCAAACCAAAATTGAAAAATCTACAAAATCTCCCTTACTTATAAAACACCATCGATGTACTGTTGCCTGAAAGTCGCCTGTTGATTTACTAAATATAATTTTAACTTACGTACGTAATAAGAAACAAGTTCTAACAATGTAAATAAATTCCTGTCGACAATTTACTCTATATTTAGTTATACATAAGCTTTAACGCATTCCTTATGTAATAATTATTTCCTTAATTACATTAGATTGCAGGAACTAATTACATGAACTTGACCTGTTGGAGTTGGGGGTAGGGGCCTAATGCCCCTTATGCACACGCACCGTAATAATAGGCTTTAGTTTTTATTTATAGATGATAAAACGTGTTGGTACGATAACACGTGTCTAGTGCTCTAGAGCTTCTATAATAAAAAATATGAGAGTAGAACTCGCGGACTGCGCTTCTTGCCCGTGGACCACCTGCCTGGTTCACCTGGGTGGCAATTATTTCTTCCCATGGTTCGCCTCTTACGTATAAAATATAAATACTCAAAATTTATTTTTATGGTGGTCCACCTCATACATTAACATTTTGAACACCTCAAAAGCGCATTTTTAAATGTTTTAATTTTGTAATATTGATGTTCCTTGAACAATAAGACATTGCCCGGTTCGCAAACAGCCAGACATACTTTCTGATATGTGTAATTTATAGTTTTTTATTCTTTTAATTATTAACAGCAGTAGATTTCCTTGTGAAAGAATTTGTGCAGGGAAGTACCGCCACCTTACGTATTTCTACCGCGAAGCATTACTGCGTTCTAGTTTTGAAAGATAAGGATACTGGTGAAATTACAGGCACATGAGTAATGTGATCTTAGCGATTTAAAGGCCTGACTGCAACTTACCACTAAATAAAATACTCGATTCAGGACATTGAGGATTCTACGCATGCGAATGGCGGACAGTCCGTTCGGACCGTACGCACAGCTGTGAAACCAGCCTAAGGTCTCGTACAATGGCACCCTAGACACGTTTTTAGTCCTTTGGGATAGCCAAAGGACTAAAAACGTTACTACTACTGAAGTTTTG
>NW_020653575.1:1877604-1898071 GCF_003589595.1 Hyposmocoma kahamanoa | reverse complement strand
TTTGGGATAGCCAAAGGACTAAAAACGTTACTACTACTGAAGTTTTGAGATCTTGAAAAGAGAAAATATTAACTATCGTAATGAATAAAAATATTGATAATATAAAATTAAAAACTCGTTGTTGGAAATAATGTACATACACACATACATACACTTTGTTCATAACATAGGAAATCACCTGATATGACGTAGTTTCTGCAATCTGAGTGGACGTCACGAAGCCTCTCGCTTTGCCCGTTCAACTTCGAAAAGAATAAAAGCATGCAGCGTCTCCATGGTGAAAAAAGTTTACTAATTCTTAAAACATAATAACTGTATTCGCCTTTCTTCGTTTCACCTAGCTACGTTTTTTATTATACCAAATTACGAAAAAAACAAGTCGTGCATACGGTGGTAATACGATACGCCTGTCCACAAAAGTTGCAATGCCACTCACAACCTGCGTAACTGCCTCTGTGGCCGAACGGTTACCATGCCGGACTGCCACGTAGAGGTCCCAGGTTCGATTCCCGGGCCGGGAAAAATATTTGTATGACCTACATTTGTTTCTCTCGTGAGTTTGGGTATAAATTGTGGTTGTCTATATGTGTGTCCATTTTATTATTATTATTAAAACCTTAAATCGCTGAGATTGGAGGGGCACTGCCACTGCGCCCTTCACCCTGAGACATAAGTTGACAAGTCCCATGTGCCTATAATTTCACCAGCACCTATACCCTCCAAAACCGGAACACAGTAAGAAACAGGTAAGGTAGGCAGTACTTCTCTGGACGAACTCTTCCACAAGGAGCTCTACTGCTAACACTAAACATTATAATAATATTTATTATTTATAAAGTATATTACAATTTATAACCACCAATAAGCGTATTATGAACACAGTTGTCCCTTTTTTTTAAAACTACAGTACTTCCGCTTCTCGCACATTTTTCCTTAATAAATTATTTTCAAAAGTATATTTTTATTTTTTTACTGCGTCATAAATATGCAACAAAAGCGGAAGAACAAGAGCTATCAGGTTTTAAGCAATAAAATTATTAAAAAAATATATATTAATGTTTTTTCACGATTATATTTCATAGTTAATTACATTTTGAGTTTCTTAATTTTAGGCATTATAGCCAACTCTCAATAAATAAATAAAAACAAAATCAGATTTTAAGGATCTAAAGGGTGATGTCCATTTAACGAATCAGCATCAGAATCACATCTCAAAAATTGCAAACAGATTTATGGTTATGTGACATATTACTTTAAAGAGGCAGAGTGGACGGGCCATCTAACTATCGTCTTACGTACTCTATTTTCCCTTTAAAAATATTATATAAACAACAGATGTCCATATCGAGTAAGTAGTTAGGTTTTGTACACATTGGAAATGAAACTATTTTTCCGGATTTAAAAGCAGTTAGCCATGACCGTTGACTTTGTGAAGAGCCCGAAGCTTTGGTTTGATTGCAAAAGCGACAGTCTAATACCCCTTTTGCCCGGTCGCCATCTTGAATTGGCCATTTTGAAAAAAATATTTTGACATCCAGTTGGCTCTCATCGCCCTCTACGATATAGAACTCAGTAGAAACTGCTCAGAGTGTGGATCAATATTTGTTCTGGAACCTCGGGACCATGACCTGCGGGTCCTTGTTCGCCTACCGATATGCGGAGAACATTCCAAACGAGAGAATGTAAGTGATTTTAAACCCGGAAAAAATATTTTAATTTTTATATAAATCCGTATTTTAATAACTTATTTTGACAAGAACCTTTATACTGCGAGGTACAAGAACATAAAGTGTCTACATGGATTTGTAGAGTTGCTTGACGACTTAATGCATTCACTTATGCATAATTTATAGAAAAATATTTATTATAAGAACGGACTTTTAATATAATTACCGTGTCTGAGCTTGCTTCAACTCATTCGCATTAAGTTAAACGGTGGACGCGGTGTGTAGCAAGAACTTATTATTTCCAATACCATTCATAGGAAATGTGTTGTATCGAATGTTTAGTGCTTCTTCCTGAAAGTATTATAAAAAGGTTAGTGAGCTAAGTAGCAAACTACGGTGGTGTTTTCCATGACATTTTAATTTTAGGGCTTTATTACCTCATTACAATTACCATTTCATCATCCTTCTCAATTTCACGGTATTTTAATGGGAAATGCACACTAAAAAAATGTTATTGATCTGAGCATCTGAGTTATCTAGTAGCAGTGGATCTAAATGTTTATTGAATTGATATTAAATTATTTTTATGTGAAATTACTCAACTAGTTTGTTATAATTATTAACACAAAGATCGAACACTCAGAAAAAATTCTTTCGATCCGGGCGGATTCGAACCGACGCCTTCTAGCATACCGTGCCAGACGCTATACCAACTAAGCCACAGAACGAACCAGCGGACCTCACGAATTTTTCTGTATGCTTGCGTCGTATCTTTGCATTTAGTTTATCAACGACTTTTTAGCCGTAGCGCCATATATGAGAAATCTGTCAAAGACGGACGGGTCTCACCCCTTGTCGGACCCAACAATAGGATGTAGAAATGGGTTGATGATGATAATCAATAGATTTAATTTTATAACAAATATTTTTTCTATTTATAAAAAACACAGCCTAAAATTGAAGGGACTTCCTTGACTTTTCGCAAACCATGTTCAAAATTTTAATTAATCTTTTCATGATAATATTTACAGCAGCTCTGCAATATTATTGCGTAAATAATAATGTAGTATTTTATACCGTATTTGAATGTACAGCACTGTAATAATCAAAATCTGTTTTCATTACGTGTCAGGTGTCAGTTATACTACCACATTTTCTCGCAAAAAATATTTATATCATTGATTCTGTTGTAAATAGCAACATTTCAATGTACATTTGATACGAAACATTGATATTTCTAGAAATATATATTTTTTGGCTTCCGACATTGTGAGCAAACTTCCGATTGCGTCGAACTTGTACAAAGTTGATATTCGTTAAAAAACGAGCCATTGATGATTGGGTTAAATATTCAAGATCCTTCCATCTGTTAAGTCGAAGAAATACTAACGTTGTGAGGCGCATATAAGTTTCCGGAATGAATAAGAAAAAAATACTATAAATGGTCAGAAATGAATTTATTGTTTCTCAAAATATTCTCCGTTAGCGTTAATGCACTTTTTCATACGAATGAACCAATTTTGAAAACATTAATGCCACTCCTCCGTGACAATCTCTGAAACATATTTTTCATACTCTTTGACAGCCTCTTCAAGTGATGAAAATCGTTAACCGCGTAACTGGTTCTTTTTGGAAATAAATAAAAGTCACAAGGTGCTAGTCCCGACGGACTGTATGTGGGATGGCTCATAAGTTCAACGTTATTCACCTTCAAAAATTCATTTGTCTGTCTGGCCGTGTGAGAATTGGCATTATCGTGGTGCAAGATGATACGGCGTTTACGGTTATTTTTACGGAGTTTGTCAATAACTTCCGGCAAACAAATGGTCGTGTACCAATCACTATTCACGGTACAACGATCCAAAGCAACAGTAGCCACGTGTCCAGTTTTATTAAAAAAAGAAGCAATTATCCGCTTAGAGGCACTTTGCACGCGCGCCACTTTATTTGGTTTCGGCTCATCTCGAAAGACAACACGCTCGATTGCTGCTTTGTTTTGGGATCGTACGTATAAATCCATGTTTCGTCACTTGTTACTATGTCCCACACCAAATTTGACGCTCCTTCGTTGAAGCTGGTAAGCATGGCATTGCACCAAGTGACGCGATCCGTTTTTTGAGCCTCAGTCAAATTGTATGGGATCCACTGAGAGCACAGCTTTTTCACACCCAAATGTTTGTGTAGTATTGATTGTATTTTAACTCATGCCTATGCCTAAAGATGCCCGAATGTTGCGGTATGTCACATGCCTGTCAGTTTTGATCATACGGTGCACAGCATCGATGTTTTTGTTGTTCACAGCAGTGGACGGGCGACCACCACGGAATTCGTCACTGAGATTCATACGACCGCGTTTGAATTCTGCAAACCAGCTGTAAATAGTCGTCTTGCATGGTGCTTCATCACCAAAAACAGTGTGAAGCCGAGTGAAGCTCCGCTGAGCTGTTTATAAATTACACTTAAAATCGTAAAAAACCATACTACGAAAATTTTCGCGAGTTAAATCTATGGTGATGTAGACAACCAATTTCTAAAATGACGCCACAATGTAAAAACAAGTGACAATCAGATGAAACAAACTGTATTCTATAGCCAAAGGTTCCATTTTCAAATGTTGTAATTACTTTTTAAATATTGTTTATGTAAGAGGCCAGTTCCGGAAACTTGTAGTGCGCCCTATGTATTTTTCGTCAAAAAATGGAATTTTTACTTATAAATAGATCAAAAGGAAACAAAATGTTTTTAAAACATTTTGTTTCACTCAAATTGTTAATTTGGCTTTCATGCCTCATCTTCCTTGAAGCATTGATAATGATACAGTGTGGCAACATACGCAGGTCCGAGCTCAGTAAGATCGAAATAATTTTTCTTAGTGTTGTCCGATCTTTGTATCAATAACAGTGTTCGTTTTATTTTTATGATACTAAGTGCCAGGACGCACAAGTCGTGCGCCTGATGGTAAACGACACGCCTGTCCATAGCTGTTGCAGTGCCACTCAGAGCTTTAAATATCAAAGATCTGAACGGTAGCTACGGCCATTGTGCCTGTCACCCTGAGACATAATTTGAAAAGTCCCATGTGCCTGTAATTTCACCAGCACCGGTTATCCTTCAAAACCAGAACGCAGTAATGCTCATATTATTTCTTGGCGGCAGAAATAGGTAAGGTATTTCCCTGGACAAACTCTGTCACAAGGAGCTCCTTCCGGAGCTCTACTGCAACTGTATTATATTTGTTAATGCATTCGTTAATAAATGGGAATTCTATTTGTTAATTCATTCGTTAATAAATGGGAATTCTATTTGTTAATGCAAATATTTATGTCACGCTGTATATAGCACATAGTCAAATTAAGAATTTTCATTTCTTTTTTAGCTAAGCGATGTTAGCTCAACTGATATTTATTGCCTCTCTACCACTGGTGATATTGTTCTGGTGGTATCACTGCCGCATGGTGCTATATACTGGTCGTATTCCTGGACCACTCATTTGGCCACTTCTGGGAAACGCTGCCATCTTCATGATTAGACCTGGAGGTAAATAGTAATTAATAAATTCTATCTATTAAATTCTTTGGCTATATGTTAAAAATATTGTACAAATGAATATACGAAAATATTACAGACGGGGCAAGGGGTACCCACGTGCACATTTATCTGCGCAAACTTTGCCTAGAGCACTGGATTGCAAGTGAATGATCGCAAAATATTTAGAACCGAATATAAACTGAAACTTTTTTTAGAAATATAGCGTAACTTTGATCGTAATTAAGAATTTGATGGTTATGAGATAAAAAAATGCAGGTGCTACACTGATTTCTGAGAAAATATATGGACATAAACAAAACAATCTTAGTGCAGAGTACTAAGAAACCGATCTCAAAAGTCATTCACCCCTTAGTTTGCCACCCTTGGAGGTTATTACACCCTTGGTGGATTATTTTCTTCTAATTTGAATAGAACCACGACTGAGTTTACTCTCTTTGTAACAAAAAAAGAATCATAAAAATCGGTTTTCAAATGGAGCTACCGCGAAACATATGTACATATAAAAAATAATAACAATAATAAACACACTCAACATAGCCCTGCACTAGGGAAAACCTGTGTCGCGGGTGCCACATACTCACACATAGACAACCACAAATTACACCCAAACTCACTACATAAATAAATGTAGGCCATACAAATATTTCTCCCGGCTCGGGAATAGAACCTGGGAGGCACCGGACTGCCTCTCAGGCCAGTTCGTTTAGAACCGTTCGGCCCCGGAGGCAATTAATTAAAAAAACAACTTACTGCTATGAAGTAAACAATACAGGCTACACTATTTTCTGAGATACAAAAATCTATGGACATAAACAAAAAAAGGTTAACCAGTGACGGCGTGTCCATATGCCAAATCGGAACTAAGTACCTACTTACTTACTTAACTTATTTGGGCAACTACCCAAGAGCCTTGATTTGACCCAAACAAACCGCCTACCTCTCTTCCTCCGTTCCAGATACAGCCCCTAAGCACACTTACTCACTGCGCTCAATTACCCCAAATCAAAACTCTAATGGCGTTTTAACCTTTGTTCTGGGACTGTCGGCTATAGCTGGCATTAATAAAACGATAACTATTACATGCAAACTAATAAATAATAAATAAATAAATAAATAACGCACACACTCAACATAGCCTCGCACTAGGGAAACCCTGTGTCGCGGGTGCCATGGACACACACATAGACAACCACAAATTACACCCAAACTCACGAGAGAAATAAATGTAAGCCGTACAAACATTTCTCCCGGCCCGGGAATCGAACCTGGGACCTCTGCGTGGCAGTCCGGCATGGTAACCGTTCGGCCACGGAGGCAGCCACGGAGGCAGCAAACTAGCCTTAAGTGAGTGGTTTCTAAGATATTCAGCTTTCAAAATGGTACAGCGCTAAGTGCACATCAAGCTTGATAACTTAAGACGCTATACAACCACAAATAGCTTTAGTTTATTCCGCATAACAGTGAAAGTGTTGAATCAAACACTTTAGAAAAAATATATAGTAAAATAGAGGATATACCTGCACTGGTTACTCTATGCGGTGTGAAAACATGATTCCTAAAAATTTTCATGATAGGAAAAATAACATAAACTTTACCACTTTTATTACATCGATATCTCCCACGTAAGTTGTTGTAAGTCAAAGTACCATATTATGCTTTATAACTTAAATGTATCCTTTTTTATGTATATTATAGGTTCCATTTTTAAAACTAAAGAAATAAGTTAGTGTTCGGTTTTCAAACATGGAACCTTTAATATACACAAAAAAGGATATATTTAAGTTAAAAAGGAAAATATGGTATTTTGACTTACAACAACTTACGTGAGAGGTATCAAAATTTTCTTGATACAAAACCGCTGTTCAAAAGTTACTTAACATATATATACCAATGACGTATTTATATCAACTGAACTTTATAGAACAATTTTACTATACGTGTATACTATACGATAATATATTTTTGAAATGGCTTTAGTAAATGGCGTTTTATAAACGAATAAAAAAATAAATTCTGAAACAAACCCCGTATCGCTGGCGCTCGACCCAAGCAAAATGAACCGTATTACTACGGGAAAAAAAATTTAATTCGACCTGAGGTATCGACTCTTAAATAGTTCGTATTATTAGTATCTATTATTAGTTCGTATTAATAGTAGTATCGACTCTTAAGATTAAGTTTGTGACTTATAAAAAGAGGTTTAAGTTCGCTTTTCTTTTAAATTAAATGGACTTGCTCTTGAGCAAAGATAGGATCTCCGATGGAACGAGCTCGCCCAGAAGATGCCTATTCAGTCATACCTAGATACTCGGGTTGTATGAGCTCGGAAACACAGTCCAAGGCAGGGAATTTTATTCCTGATCTGTGCGCACAAGATGACGTTAGCTCTTAGAACGCCTGAACGAAATATCGTCAAGAAAGGATGATGTCCCGCCGTACGTCTGGATATCCAATAGTAAAAGGGTACGGGCAGGATGAGTTGATGGAGCGCTTGGGCACACTCACCGAAATATATTCTGTAGAAAACCGAGAGGCAACTTCATATCAACCAAAATGGTGTTTACAAAACGAATTTTGATTAAGTTTAAGCAAGAAATTAAATAAAACTTTGGTTTTGTAAAAAAATATGCTTGGATGCCATTTTGAAAAATCCTTGTATTTTAAAAATATATAAAATGGTGGACGGGGGTTAAGCTCCATAATAAATAAATCAAACCTCAATAAAAGACGGATATTGCGTACATTATTTTTCTGTTACTACAGCGTCGCTTAGGTGACGTGTCACCGAGCGCCGTTTAAAATAATTATTGTCACGAATTGATAAGTGTTATATTTTTTATTCTAGATCAACTGACCCTTGTAGATGAATTAATGAAACGTTATGGACAATACGTGAGATTATGGTTGGGACATGAATTAAACATCATTGTCGGGAACCCAGCTGATGTTAGGGTACGTACTAAACTTTTTGATTACTTCATTATCATCATTTCAGTCCACAGACATCCACTCCTGGATATAAAAGCTCAAAGCTTGCCACGACAACCGGTCTTGCGCTGCTTGCAACCAGCGTATTCCCGCAACCGTCGTGTGTTGTCTGTCCACATTTGTCTTCCGGTGCGTGGTTGCTACTCGAGATCTCTTTGGCTCCATCGGCTATCTCGATACCTCCAATGAACACTTCGCCAACTTAATGCCTCCGTGGCCGAACGGTTACCATGCCGGACTGCCACGCAGAGGTCCCAGGTTCGATTCCCGGTCCTGGAGAAATATTTGTATAGCCTACATTTATTTCTCTCGTGAGTTTGGGTGTAATTTGTGGTTGTCTATATGTGTGTCCATGGCACCTGCAACACAGGGTTTCCCTAGTGCGGGGCTATGTTGATTGTGAGCGTTATTATTATTACTATTATAATTATTCGTCGAGTATACAACCAGAAACAGAGACAAAATGTCATTTAATTAATTTGAAAACTATTCTGCCATATTATTGCGGTGACAACTGCGATCCGATTGGCCAACCCGAATTCGAAACAATTGACGGGTGTCGTCAATTGTTTCACTCCAAATCGACCAGTTTAACTTGAGCTTTGCTATAATGAAAAATAAAAATTAGTTTAATATTTAATTACCGAAGAAATGTGATTCCGTTTGTTTTGTAATTAGATGTTTTGCTGTTTTTCCCACACTACCGAATGGAACAGCCCCCACATTGTTAGAGATATTATCTTTATTACAATAAATACAGAATATTTTTGGAATATACGGAGACGTACACACAAGTCAGTTGTTGGCGTTCAGCTTTCTAATTTGTGATTTCAGCGCAAACGACAGTCGTTATTTAAAAGTGATTTTTTTAGTGATTTGCCTGTTGAGTTGCCAGGGATGGATGGTCCTTATTAGGTCTCTATTTCTGGCTATATACTCGATGTAATTATGGAACCGGTTCTGTTTTAAGCTTGTTTTTTGTTTCTTTTTTCACAAAATTAGTCTTTTGTTTTTTTACAAATGTTGTTTTTTGTTTCTTTATTTTTTTCCACAAAATTCTGTGAGCATAATATTACTAAATAAATAATAATATGGTTGTTTACAAAAATAACTGAAACTAACCAAAAAATAATGTTGGCAGTTGTTCATTGGAGGTATCGATCTGTTCTGCGTGCAAAGTGCTCCACTCATCGCTTATTTTTTTACTTAATAACTTCCATTACTTAATATGTAGTTGCAAATGCAGAATTGTAGTAAAGTTGTACAGCGTACTTATGAGCCACTTCGTACATTATGTAAAAATGCAAAAGATTAAGAGACATAATTATGTATACAGTTCATGTAGAGTTTTTAGACTTTCGCAATTGCTACACAATGGAAATGAAACTAACTTTTCAGATCCAAATCGCGTACCTATATTTGTTCGTTCAAACAAACCGTTTGTTTCGGTTTATTTAGATACGAAATAGTTTAATTTTCAAGACATAAAGTCAGGTGGAGTAAGAGGAACACAGGGGGGAGAGGGACTAAAATCCATAATACCTAAAGTAAAGCCTTTAGCATTATAGTCTCTCAGTCGGTGAAACAGACAAACAAATTAGTTTTAACGGTTGTAAAGAGATGTTGCTACGATGTTTCAAATTTGAATGAGGAGAAAAAAAATTGACAGTTGTGTAGTCCGAAAACACGAAATGGGCGCGTAATTTTTTCTTTGCTGGATCTTGGTGAAAAAAGTGCTGGAGATTATTTTTATAGAAAAACATTAGACAAGAGGAACATATGTTCCTCTTCCCCCGTGTCAGGGCCAGCCTTTTAAAGCCAGCAGTAAAATTCTGGAAGCACATTTTTTCCATCAGGAATTTTTAGAAAATTTAATATTTTAGTCTGAAACTAAAAAAAAAATTGCATGAGCTCTAATACTAATGACTAATAATAATAATGACGTAGTCTAAGAACAAACACAAAAATGGCTCATTAGCAGCTACGCGTAGCTAACGTGCAATGCTACGTGGCCACACTACTTCTATACCAAATTTCAATTGATTTAGTGAAACGGTTTTCAAAGTAGAGTGGTTATGGTGACTAAAGAAGATAATATAAGAAAAAAGAAATTTTGTTAGAAGAGTAAATTTATTTTTGGACCAAACATTGTTTTTCTATTATGATTTTAAAAAGTACTGTATGTAGTAAGCTTTGCACTAAAAAAATATAACAGGTTCACTTTTCTTTAATGTCACCCCTGACCTTGACTTGTATGTTCCTTTTGCCGCAAAATTAATTTTTCAATTTTTTTTGATAACTATACGTTATTTCAATGGTTTTAAGATTAAATTTGATTGAAATAGTTTTACTTAGGACTTAACTACGGGTATATTTAAATAAATATTATGTTTATATGAAATATGATATCAGTTAATCCTACCCCATTTTTTGGGGGAAGATAAACTTAGCCCAACCCGAACGTTTTTGTCAGATAATAGGGGTTAAAGTATGAAATTGCCGATTTGTACTGAAAATCTAAATTGTTTATTTTTTAAATTTTTAACAAATTTATTTAATCAAAATAGTTGCCATTATTATCTATACATTGCTGCCATCTAATGGGAAGGTTATTAATGCCTTTGAGATAGAACTCCGACGATCTACACTGCACAAACTGTGTGAAAGTATTTTGTACTGCCTCCTGGGAAGAAAACTTCTTGTCACGTAGATAATTGTCCAAATCACGAAAAGAATGGTAGTCCGTTGGAGCAAGGTCTGGTGAATACGGAGGATGACGAATGGTTCCTGAAGGGTCAAAATGGTTTCTCGTGCTGTGTGAAGTCTCGCGTTGTCGTGGAGCAATAATGGTGAAGATCGATTCATGAGTCGGGGCTGTTTTACTGCTAGTTTTGTCAACATGGTTCGGAGTTCGGCACAATAGACATCTGCCGTTATTGCTTGACCAGATCGGAGAAAACTATAGTGAATAACACCATGCTGAGACCACCAAACAGTTACCATTACCTTTTTATTGGTAAGTTTTGCTTTAGGACACTGTTGTGACATTTGACCTGGGGTCAGCCATTGCATTTTTCTTTTCCGGTTATCATAAAGAATCCACTTTTCATCACATGTTACAATTCGATCCAATATTCCTTCATTTCTGTACCGGTTCAACAAGGCAACACAAGTTTCAACACGCGTTTCTTTCTGCAGATCAGTCAAATCATGAGGCACCCATTTTTCGTATTTTTTTATTTTATTGATTTGACGCAAGTGAGTCAATATTGTGGGTAAGGTAACGTTAAACCATGCCGCTAATTCCTGGGTAGTTTGACTAGGATCGGCTTCCACTATCTCTCTTAATTCATCGTTATTCACCTGTGTCGGGCGGTCTTCCTCGTGGCTCGTTCTTTAAGTCGAAATTTCCATCACGAAAGCGTTTAAACCAAAATCGCACAGTGCGTTCATTAGTAGACCCCTCTCCAAACGCAGCATTGATATTGCGGGCTGTTTCTGCCGCGTTAGTTCCGCGTCGGAACTCGTATTAAAAAATCACTCGAATTTTCGCAGTATCCATCTTTCTTGTCTAAATTGAATAACAAAAACAATTGAAAGTCGATATTCAAATGTTTCAAATTTAAAAAAAAAAGATCACAGAAACCATTTGAAAAAAGTTTCATTCGAAAACCTCAAACCATGAAGATTCTATGAAAATTCAAAGAACCTATTGCAATAAAACGGCAATTTCATACTTTAACCCCTAATACATCGTAAGTATTAATTTTAGCGTAACAATTACTAAAACATGGAAAACTGTTAAACAAGTCAAGATTAGATTATTTCGAAATTCGTATAAGACATTATTATATTTGTTATATTATATTATTTATTCCTCCTAGAACGCATAACATTTGGCTCGAAATAAAGTATGTTCCTCTTACCCCACCCGACCTTAGTTCGATCAATAAAGGTTATTTGTAATGCAAAATATCACTATCGTATTGTATTTCTGACTTTGTTCGTGATTTTTATTTAAGAAAATTATACTATGTATATTTCAGCGGTTGCTAACGAATAACAAAGTTAATAAAAAAGGACCCGCCTACAAATATATGGAAACATTTGTTGGCCCTGGAATATTGTCTGGAGGTAAGTCATAGAAAAAGAAAATTTTACATTTCTATTAAGTAATCCTAAGTCACTTAGTAGAGACATTTCACCCTTTATGTAATAAGGTCACTTCTGCAAAATTACTACTTTTCAAGAGAGGCGTTTAAAGATTATAGGAACGAAATTGGTCGATAACTTTTTATGTTTGAATAGGAGAGTTATATTAACACTACGCCAACTTCATTTTTTGGTCATCTCTGTTTTTATTTTGTTTTTTGTTTCTTTTTTCACAAAATTCGTTTTTTTGTATTTTTTCTAATGTTGTTTTTTGTTTCTTTATATTTTTTCACAAAATTTGTTTTCATTGTATTTTGTTATTTTGTCTTTATTTTTTTTCCGCAGAATTCGGGAAGCATTATATTAATAAATAAAATAGGGCTGTTTACATCAAAAACAGAAAATGACCACAAAATTAAATTGGCGTAGGGTTCGAAGTATCGATAAGTTTCATGTAGTTAGTATTATTTTTATGACTTTCATATGATAAAATTACTTTTGACCTATGTAAGTTTTAATTTTTATTTATTACACCATGTACTTTTATTTATTACACATTTTAGTTATTATACCATGGATGCGAATAGAGAACTCTGTAAATATCTATAGAGTTCTCAGGTTTTCGCGATTGTTGCACATAGGAAATGGAACTGTTTTTCAGGATTTAAATCGCATAATAATATATTTGTTTTTTGAAACAAACCATACAGGCCCCATGGTCACGGTTGACTGAGGTGATACAGTCATCAACCAGTTATGTCTAATATTAATGCAAACCACCCTATAATTTCACTATAGTTACAAAAGTTATTAATTAAAACCTTATTTTTAATTTTACAAAGAAACATTCCAATTTACGCTACATTGTTTTATAAATTATTTTATTGTAACAATATGAAATTTTTATTTAGTTAAATTTATTATTAATCAATAATGGAAATTAGAATAAATTAAAACATATTAATTAGTACTGCAGTCTTATGTCTGTTTGGGATTTTTCATCAGAGGAAAGTGTAATAACGTTGGTTTGTTTGAAAAAACAAATATACGCGGTTTAAATCCGGAAAAATAGTTTCATTTCCTATCTGTACATATCTGTTACGGGACCGTAGGAGATACGTCACTTACTTACACAACCTGACCTATTTAAAGATATTCATATAATTATTGATAATAATTTTAAAAAAACGCCGTGATACCCTAATGGTTTCACCTACCACCTCTCGAGCAGAGGCCGTGGGTCCGGAGTCGCACCTTACGTAGTAACTATTAATAAAAATGGAAGTAACTTCATATGCTACTCCTCGAACCTACGTTATTAAGTTAAGAATAATCTATATCGCTTTTCGGTGAAAGAGAACATCCTCATGAAACCTGCACGTCGATGAAGGTTCACAACCCTCGAAAAACGATAGAGGGGGCCCGTGCCCACTAGTGGGACGTATAAATGGGTTGATGATGAACATAATTAACCGATTTTAAAAAAGGAGGAGATCCTCAATTCGACTGTTACGCAATAACTCCGGAGGCATTTGTGAACCGATTTTGATGATTATTTTTTGTTGGAAAGAGGTCAGTAGTGGTCCCGTTTACTTTGACGAAAATATTCCACCTCTAAGGGTGGCAAACTAAGGGATGAATGACTTTTGAGGTCGGTTTTTTAGTACAATGCAGTATAGTATCAGCAAGACAGTAGATGATATTATAATAATAAGTATAGTTACAATAATTATAACTTTTTATAAACAAAAACTGACCTTTTATTGAAATCGGTTACCGGAAAATATGCCAAACCGGATTCATCCCCAACTTTGATACTCTTATAGGTGGAATATTTTCTTCAAATTTAAATTGGACCAATGCTGAAGTGGGCCGCGGACACATTGAACCCCGGGGTCGATTCAAAACCTTACGATAACTCTGTTGTCGACCGATTTCTTTTCATTTTTATTCACAATACCCGAATCGAACGTTAAACTGTCGTACTCGAAACCGAACCGGAATGACGTCACACCCATACGATTACTCGAATACGATTATTTGAATGCAAAACCAATGCATTCCTATATTTTAGACCTTTAAAGTCTTATAAATGTATGTAACAAGATTTTCATTTTTCTTATGAACTATTTCACCGAGTAACTTCGTAAACGCTGTTGGATAACGATATCGTTTCCGAACGGGGGGTCTACTCTCGATTT
This sequence comes from Hyposmocoma kahamanoa, assembly GCF_003589595.1. NCBI lineage: Eukaryota > Metazoa > Arthropoda > Insecta > Lepidoptera > Cosmopterigidae > Hyposmocoma > Hyposmocoma kahamanoa. The sequence goes on along the minus strand of NW_020653575.1, from coordinate 1,883,514 downwards.
CCGCCCGACATCCGCCCGAAACAATTACTGTCAAATAAGTAATATTCGACAAAATTAAAAGACAAGTATCAAGTATGAAGCTTCATTCGCATCACGCGTCTTTTCATTTGGTCAAGTATTGCTTATATGGCAGTAATTGTTTCGGACGGATGTCGGACGGAGATCGAGAGTAGACCCCGAACGTTTAACTCGCAATGTTCTGAATAGCTCGGCTGTTTTGACGACTGTCGCTTGCCGAAAGCGACCGTGTGGCCCACCACAGTGTTTACTCCTAGTCGCTTTGGTCGACTTAAGGTATTTTCCAACGAAAAAGGAATCATCAAAATCGGTTCACAAATGCATCGCGTAACATACATAAAAATACAGCCGAATTGAGTTTTTTGAAGTCTGTTTGAAAATACTAATAGTAACTAACGACACTCTGTAAATGTCTTTTATAACGTTCACACTAACGTCATTTCACTATTATAGACGACCTCGGTGGCCCAACGGCTTATACCGTGTAATAAGTATAAGTAGTGTATAAGGTCTCTGGTTCGATTCAAGTAAAACCAAGCTGGGAAATAAACGTTTCTAAATTGGTATTGGTCCGGGTGTTCTGGGAAGTGCTCCAGAGTGAATTCCCTTGCTCTGGTTCTCATAACACAGGGGATTCCCTAGTTTGAGACCAGGCAAAAAAGTAATGATTGGCAAATATAGACATCAAGCAACATTATACAATAGTTTAGTACATTTCAGGCCCTACCTGGCGACTTCACAGAAAGATAGCCAACCTATCGTACAACAAGAAAGCAATTCAACATTACTCTGTGGCGTCCAACAAATACGCCATTAGACTAGCTGAAGTATTGGGCAACAAGGAACCTAATGTTACTTTCAATGTATACCACGATGTTGTCAAATTTACTACATTGAGCACTTGCGGTAAGTAGCACATACAGGTCCATTTATCGGACACAAATTTCATCGCGCTAACCACGCGCGGTCGCCGAGCGGAGTACGCGTTGCCCCGCGCAGCGACCGCATGCGTCTAACTGTTATGGCAAAATACACTTTATTTATTTAGCTTTTACGCTTAAATGAGCGTCTGTAACAGACACGCGGGCGATCTGCACGGCGACCGCGCGGTTATATTATTCAGACGAATTTAAAAGTTGTTGCCTAGTAAATAGAATTCAGATTCGCCATTAAAGAGCACAAAGGCGTGGTAACTGGGCGTACGCTGCGTGGCGGCGCGCAATCTTTCTCCCCGTATAACTGGGCGGTTAGGCTCAATTTACAATGCGGGGGAACGGAATGGAAGCGCCAATTTCGCCTCGCTGCGCGAGAAGACACGTGCAGTCGGCCGCGCCTTGGCTGTAGTATTTCGTTGACGTTTGACGTCAGAAGAACGAGAAGAACGAGTAAGAAACTCTAGGGATTGCTCTTTTGAAATAAACGTAAACGCTGTAGAATACACTATGAATCAAATTTGTGTGGAATCTAGACCCATGTTGTCTTTCCATACGACTTTATCTAACAAGTAGAACGAGAGTACAGGGCCAGGATCCGACGTCGACAAGCGCGTGATAGCAACTGACGGCGCAGCCAAAATAAAACCCAAAACCAAAATTTTGCCGGTTGTCTGCTGTAGATACCTACTTAAAGAAAAACATTTCCATATGAAAATTTAGTAGGTGTATAAAGTTACATATTTTTTTCTTAAATAATTCTTTTTTGTACTTTCATTGCAGCCTGTTTTCAGGATTTTATATGATCGGATAAAGTACATCATATCGTGTAAGACATTAGCACATTAGACAATATCCCTAAGGTATCGAATATTTTTTGTAATACCCTTTTTGGTAGTAAATACCAAACAATTTGATCTAGGAAAACAGCTTTTCTCGCTTCTCCTCCGGTGACTCAGCTTAAGAAATAACCTGCAACTATGCATTACAGATTCAATAATGGGTTTATCCGAAGATGAAATCAAAAACGTAAGGGGGATGAGTGCCGTCGTAGCAGATACTCAAGAGTAGGTAAACTATAATACATACCTCTTTAAACTCTAATGTCTTTTTATCATTTTACAGTAGACCGTTTGTGGATAAAAAATGTATCTGGTCCCAATCCAAATCAAGCTTTAATTAATGCTTTTATTAATTATGTAATATATATTGAAAGCAATCCTACTTCTGATCTAAAAATTTTTCATGGTAAACATAGTAATGAAACTCCAGTGACTGTTACAAATTATATTATAAGATCATTTCACTATAAATCCAAACAAAACGAAGCCACGTCCCTTCTCGTCAAATATGTTTTTCACAGTGGCGGTTAATCTCCATGTACTCGATGTCTCCTTACTACAGTAGTAACTGAAAAAGGTCAAAACTCCGTCTTATCTATTATAGATGGCCGTGGATATCATTTAATACCTCTTTAATATGGAATATAAAAAGTCATTTTTTTCCTTGTAATATATTATTCAAATAATGATCATGCGCTAAAATTATTTTCTGAATATTGATTTCTGAATAAATAAATGGCATTGTGTATTACAAACTAATTTATAAATTAACGCTTCCTGATGTGCATAGATGTCGCTAACCCTAAAAAAAATAAAAGAATAGCGGGTACTGTCCATAAAAATCTGTGCAATAAGCGCCTTCTATTTGATTTGTTCGTTATCACTAGAAATTTAGTAGCAGTAGAGCTCCTTGTGAAAGAGTTCGTCCAGGGAAGTACTGCCACCTATTTCTGCCGCGAAGCAGCAATGTCAGCAGTACTGTGTTCCGGCTTTGAAGGGTAAGGGGTGCTGGTGAAATTACAGGCACATAGGACTTGTCAATTTATGTCTCAGGGTGACGGGTGCAGTAGCAGTGCCCCTCAGATCTTTGCGATTTAACTCTGAGTGGCACTGCAACTGTTATGGACAGGCGTGTAGCTTACCATCAGGCCCACTACTTTAGGATATCTTTGATAACTTGCAGCTTGTCAATGTAAAAAGTTACAAAAATAGCTATTTGTGCTCATCACGACATCTAGTATACCAATAGGTACTAAATAGACGACTACGCTGTCTTGCATTACGATTAAAAATTCTTTAGTTATGGATACATGTTATAGCAAACACTTCCCTGCTGACAGAAAATGAGTAAATTAGCATTGATAACATAGCCATGTAAAAAAGAGTAGAGATGAAAATGAAAACGCAAGTGCGACATCGTGATGTTTTTTAACTTCCAAAGACCCAGCAAAGTACAATGGGAAAAACGCTGAACGCCCGATGTAGTGCATCAAAATCAAAAAAATCAAAATCAAAATAATCTTTATTTCATAGGTAAGCATTATTACACTTGAAATTGTCACATTGGTTAAACTCTATCGTTCTTTCGTAAGGCAGTTTCCCCTGAGAAGAATGAGCAATTAACTCTAGGGGTTGCTCTTTGTAAATAACCTTTGTACACTTTCAATATTTGCAATATTTTTTTTGTTTTCAATCATCATAGATCGAGACTACCTCCTAATACATAAATTGTATTAAATATAATTACATGCTTCAGACCCCAGCAAATATGTTCTCATATTTTTATGAAAAACATATTTCTGTATATACTCTATTGTCATATACTTTTATAATATATAACACTAAATTTGAATGAGATATTTCTGGGTATCACTGGGTCTTAAGAGATTATGCAGTCGATAAATAGGTCATACTTACACAACCTGAAAGGGTTGTAATCCTAACAAGCCCTGATCAGGTTCACGGCAATAAAACAAAAAACTTCAGGTCCACAAATTTATTTAAAGTCGGATTAAGATATTAAGTAGACACTTACCCCAAAAGGGCCGAGTTATACTGAATTACAGATACGTATTCATAGGTACATGATAAAGGCTGTAGCGGTTATAACTTATTAAAATTAGCTCATGATTCAGATTACTAATGATAATAAACTTAATAAAGGAATCAAAATTAGACGCGATTGAATTTTAACAGCTCCGTACGCTGTCGCGATCGAACAGGTAGTGACAGTGGAACGAAACAAAATCAGAATGCGAGGCAAAATAACTATGGACAATTCAAAATTTTAATTTAGATACGAGCGGCCAGGCACTGGAGAAAGGCGATAAAAAGGTGGGATGACGATGTAAGGTCACAAACCTAACCTAATTGAAGATGTTTAAAAATAAATAAAAAAACACAGTGGTAGCCTAATGGTAACCTACCGCCTTTCAAACAGAGACCGTGGGTTCGAATTCATCTGAGTTTCTCGGAATTTATGTGCGAAATTTAATTTGAAACCATGAGCTTTTCGTTGATGGAAAACGTGATGAATCCTACAAAGAAGGTTCACGTCTTCGGAAAACCCGCAGTGGACCAGTGCGGTGGGCTATGGCCTAAACCCGTGCCCAGCATTGGGACGTATAAACGGGTTGATGATAAAATAATAATATGATGATAAATATTCTGCCTGAGATTCACTTAAGGGTTCCAGCTAAGCAGTTACGTAACGAGTCAGTAATTCATTTACCTACCTGTCGCTTTACAAAATTATAAACGGAATTCGTTTATATGGCGTGCGAGCAATAATTTTAACAAAGTTTCTGCTCTTTACGATTTTGATTTGTTCAACACAAACTGTGCGTAAGTTATATAATTTTTTTATTACTAAAGTAATCTAATTTGCATAACGTTAGTACACTGTACTGAGATTATATCATGTGTCATCTGTTATAGTGTCGTTTAGTTGTTTAGTGTTGTCAACGCTGTATTTTGCTACTGTATTTTTATCAGTAGGGAACTGTTTTTGTTTATAATTATTTAATATAGTTTATATTACATTGCGATACAAGCTGATTGTACCCTTAAAAAACAATAAAAATAAGTACTTACTAAAAAATACTCATAATAACCAACGACTGTGTGAAATTTTTGTAATCTTTTCTTTCACAGTATCTACGACTTCGCATATTCGAATATGACATTCTGGTGGTTACGTTTACCCTTAATATACTGGCTAAGTGGCAGAAAATCGAAAGAGAAATATTATAAAACAAACATCGATTTAATGACTGCGGACATAATATCGTTGAGAAAAAATGCAATAGAGAAATATGGTGTCGTTGAAGAATCCATGTGTGTGGTGGACAGGTACATAATGTCGGGTGAATTGACTGACCAGGAAGTTATGTGGGAGATTATAACGTTTTTTACAGCCGTAAGTATCTTTTTTGTAGGGCTGACGATTTGTAGAGGCGTAGCTGTCTTAGACACGGTCCACACGGTGCTATGGTACCGTAGCGGCGGTGACAGAAGAGTGTTGTTCGAACAACTGTCCATTAACAAAAATGGATCCGAAGAGATGAGTGTTGTTGTTCTTATTACTGTGCTCTGTCAAAAGCGATGTAAAAGCACATGATGATACTGGATTAAACCTTTTATTGCATTAAAAAATAGAGTGCACCGTGTTATCACACGGTCATAACATACAATTAGCCATGGTAGACATACCATGGCTAATTGTATTGTGGTCAAAACACAAAACTGCGATGCGATGTATCGCAGAAATCTAGGGGCTCGCAAGACGCATCGCAAGAATTTGCAAATTGCTTATACATATACTTTTTATCAATAACAGCAGTGCAACCCTCTTTTAACCGACTTCAAAAAAGGTGGAGGTACTCAATTCGACTGTACGTTTTTTTGTATGTACGTTACGCGATAACTTCGGTATTTGTGAACCAATTTTCATGATTCTATTTTGTTGGAAAGAGGGTATCTCCATAGTGGTCCCATTTAATTTTTGAAGAAAATCATCCATCTCTAAGGGTGGCTGTTCACGCATGAAGATTCATTTTTATAAATAGCGCTTAGTTTTTATTATAAGCAGCAATTATTTTAATGGTTGATTTTGCTAT
>NW_020653575.1:1837073-1877504 GCF_003589595.1 Hyposmocoma kahamanoa | reverse complement strand
TGGTTGATTTTGCTATTCTCCAATTCAAGGCGCTTTTCTCTCTCGACATACTTTGAGAAGTGAGAACCGATTTTTATTATATTTTAGTGGCAAACTAGGGGATGAATCCGGATTTGCGCACTACCCGGTAACCGATTTCAATAAAACATGGTAATTATATGTAATTCCACGTACTTTTGAGGTCGGTTTTTTTAGTACTCTGTTCTGAGATTATTACGACCCATGTCGCTACCCCCAGTTCAAAAAATACGTTCAGTACGGTTGACGATCGTCGAAGGAATGGTTACCAGAACCGAGGCAGTGAGACGCCTTGCCGCACGAAATCGCATCGCAGCAATTCGCGTCATAGTTTCCTTTTGCCGATTTGCCGATTGCCGATTCGCACTTTTGTGTTTCGGCCTTAAGACGCCGCTGCCGCAACGGATCGTGTGACTCGGCTCTTAATGGTAATGTTTACAGCGACAGTAACAAGCGATCGTGTAAAATAGTGGTATGGCAAATTGTAGCACTTTTCGTGACTACTACATTTTACGCACACTGAAAAATATTGACTTTAATCAAGTTGACTAAGATGATTAAATTACTTACTTAAAATTATTGCTGTAATCATTACACTCGATAGGCTCTGCAGATACCGAAAATATACCAATTGCGCGGAAATGTTTGCATTACTTTAAAAAAAACCTACGGAGTACCATTTATTCAGCGAATCCATAGAATAAATATGGATGAAGGACGATTTACAGGTCTAGTTAGTAAACTTGTGACTGATTTTCAATTATTGAAGTATGAAGGAACGAATGACAAGAATTTTAAAGTGTCTACTTACACTTACCATCACTTACTTAATTTCTATAGTATATTTTGTAATAGATAACATTTAATGGATAGCATTTAATTTTTGTCTTCGAACAATTCTTTCAGACTGTAACAGCACTTGTTCGTATCCTAATAAATGTGCTAATAAATTTATCTTATATTTGATAAAAACTGTTTAAATATATAAACATGGATAATATTGATAAGGATTAATTTGTAATTGTATTCCTTTTAACTTTAATAAATACATAAATTCTATAATATAGCAGATATTTTGTTTGAGTAATTAATTACTCGAGACGTGACGAATCAGAGACGCTTTCTTACGAGCGTTTCTTACGAAAAGCCGTACCTAATTCTTCCCCTAGTGGACGTACTAAATATGGGTTTTTAATGGTTTAAACTTATACGGTAGATGAAAAGGCGTATCTAATTCGTCGTTTAGAGGGGACATACTGGGTACGGTATTTCAGTTGTTTAACCCCTTAGAAAAGCGTACCTACCTCGTCTCTCCTTGGTGGTCGTAGTGTATACGGAAAGCCATATACGCTAGCGGGAACGGGGATTGCCTGACTCGTAAAATACAAGGTCTCGTTGCACTCTGCCTTGTAACTTACTTGTCGTGAGTGATCCTTTACTTCCAAGTCTCTGCAATAATGTACTATTTGTAATCGAATACTATACCATTTTTATACAGTGTTAATAAATTTTTAATCTTCTTCAGAGTCAAGAAGCGACAGCTAAGATAGCCTCCATGGTGCTTTTGATTTTTGCACACCATCAGGACTGGCAAGTATGTGTTACCTCAAAACATTTCTCTGTAGCTTAACTTGTGAAGTAGGTCATGGTCATAAATCTGAAATCACTTGTAACTGCGGTGGAATTCCTTGTGAAAGAGCTCGTCCAGGGAAGACTGCCACCATACTGTTTTCTGCTGTCAAGCAGTAATGTGAGCGTTACTGTGTTCCGGTTTTGAAAAGAAAATGTGCTGGTGAAACTATAGACACTTGACCCTTGTCTACTTCAAGTCTCAGAGTGACGGGTACAGTGGCAGTGCCCCTCAAGTCTTTGTGATTTAAAGCTCTGAGTGGTACTACAACTGTTATGGACAGGCGTGCCGCTTACCACCAGACGCACGACTTGTTCATCCCGTTACCAAGATATGATAAAAAAAATAGTTGTATGTTTTTTTATCAACTTATGGAAAGCGAACACGTGGACGAGGTTGGTCACAGCTTAGAAGATTCCAATAGAAAAGATTACCTTAATTTTTCAGGATAAAGTGTACAAAGAAATTCAAGATATTCTTGGGTCAAACGCAGATTACGTATCAGACGAAGATCTCAAGAAAATGACGAATTTAGACATGGTTTACAAGGAAGCTGTCAGGTATATGCCTATAGGAGCTTTGATCCAGAGATCCATAGAAGAAGAAGTTACTGTAAATGATGGTAAGATTGAAATGAGCGCAAAAATTTTAACATGGAATCCATGGTACCATAACCGTGCTAGGTTTTTAAAGATAGTTTCTTGTTTTAATAAATAAATAATAATAATTAATCTATATATAGTCCCCCTGCTGGGCACATGCCTTCTTTCACGATGAGAGGACATGGGCTATAGTTCCCAGTAGGGTCCAATGCCGTGGAACTTCATACACATCATTAAATTGCTTTGGAGATGTGTGCAGCTTTCCTCGCGATGTTTTCTTTTATCGAAAAACATGATAAATTTCAAAGTGAAGGCATATAAATTCCAAAAAAACTCAGAGGTGAGGCATGCCTGGACGACCGCACCATCCTCTCCTTGAAAAGTAATTGGTCACTCCACTCTTGACTACAAGTAGCAGTAGAGCTTCTTGTGAAAGAGTTCGTCCAGGGAAGTACTGCCACCTTACCTATTTCTGCCGCCAAGCAGTAATGTAAACATTAATGTGTATCGGTTTTGAAGGGTAAGGGTGCTGGTGAAATTACAGGCACATGAGACTTATCAACATATGTCTCAGGGTGACAGGCGCAGTGGCGGTACCCTTCAGATCTTTGCGATTTATAGCTCTGAGTGGCACTGCAACTGTTATGGACAGGAGTGTAACTTACACGACTTGTTCGTCCCGTCACTTGAAATTATAAAATAAAACTTTTTCCTAAGGTCTTGTTATTAGAGTTATAGTGTCAAAATTTCGTCATGGGATTTCCGATTGCGTTGTTCCATCAAATATGATAATATTCAAAAGTACAGACGGCAGTACATCAACCTACACATTGACGGAACTTGTTCCGTTGCACTGGAGTATTCAATCAAAAGTGTATAGCTTGGTGTACTGTTAACTGTACATAGATATCGTTGATAATATTGTTTTTTTTTAGGCGAGTACGTTCTACCAAAAGGAGCATCCTTATTATTACCAATCCACCTAATACATCGTGATCCGCAGTACTGGCATGAGCCGAATAAGATTAAACCAGAAAGGTTCTCGCCCGAAAACGCAAAAAACCGAGACCCCAATGTATTCTTGCCTTTTAGTTTGGGTGCTATGGATTGTATCGGTGAGTATTCTTAGACACGGCGATTTTCAGCAGCGAGGCAAACGCACGTTCGGGAAACGCGCGATTGCATCGCTACAGTTGCGATTTATAGGCGATTGAATCGATGCAAACGCGCGATTGCATCGAAGCAGACGCGCGTGTGCAATGATGTAATCGCTAATAAATCACAAAGACGCGCGTGTGTGTAAAAGTAGATTATTAGAGACTGCATCGCGTTTGTATCCGCTGTTAGATGTAACCGCTCTTAAACTAACGGTAATAAAGCTGTATAAAATACATAAAAGGGTTTTCTGGTCGGTACATAAAAGTTTTTAGCGGCCATTCGGCGGTTATTGAGGCTGCTTTTCTCAAATCTATTGTTTATTTTTCAATCAACAAAGACAATAATTATCATGGCAAGTTACAGCGTCGAGGAACACGTACAAATGATAAAGACGTATTATCAAAATAGGTGTTCTGTACAGATACAGTAAGCAAGAATTACCGCTCATAACGTTGATGCAAAAAGATGCGAGTTAATTTACAATTTTTTGATGTTTTAGGGCGAGTGTACGCTGAATCTTTGGTAAAGCTGATAGCTGTACAAGTCCTACGACGTGTGGAGTTGGAAGCAGATGGAAACATCGAAGACCTGCAATTACATGTCGCCATATCCGTCAGATTTACTAAGGGCTATAATTTGAGGGTTCGACCCCGTACCAAGGGTGTGTGAGCTTTAAAATGGCAAGAAAGTACGGGGTATGAACTATAGGTACATTATAATATCTAATTGTAATTAGTGATTTAAATAAAACTAAACTAGTACTATAATTGAATAAATTTTTTCGACAATTTGAAGTTGACTTTATTCAGTTAACCCTTCGTGTGACATATTCCCGTTCCGGGACGTCAGTCAAAATTAGGTCCACCTGGCAGGGACTCTAGGAGGGTACTTATTTCTAGTTTTCGCTGTTTAGACAGTAATTTTACTGTTTTTTTTACATGAAACCTAAGGACATATACAATATTTTTGAAATCACAATGTGTTAAGCGAACAGATTGCATTGAAGAAAACCCATTTTTGGAGTAAAAATAAAAGTTACGTTGTAAATCAAAAGTAAAGTGTTAAGTTATATAGTCGGTGTAAAGCCCCCAGAATTATTAACCATAACTATTATCTGTTCTAATTTGTGTTTTATTTACATTATATAATACTTCTATAAAATACATAAATATAGTTAGATTCCATCCAATTTTTTTTTACAGCAGAAGCTTTACAAAATGCTTGTATGACATATTTAATTATTATATTTTTGAGAACAATACGACTGAGCAACTGCAGTCGCCTCGCTTTATATTGTCGCTTTAGTACAAGTTAAAACAGTGTCAACAATCAATTTTTAAACAGAACGCATAGATAATGTCCCAGAGTGGGAGCGTGCCAGACGCGAGGTTTTTTCTAGCGTCCCGGAGCGAGAATTTCGCAATAATTCGGAATTGCGAAAAATGGCGGTGCCAGACGAAAGGTTAATAAAAAAACTTTCTGTAAAACAAAATTCAACGTAGCTACAAACCATTTTACTATGATAAATTTTATAATCACATAATGCTTTTAAAAATTCTTTGTTCTTAGTTAAGAGTTTATTAATGTTGACAAATTTTTAGAGCATTATTTGTTCTTAGTTATATAACGCATAAAAGAGAATAAAAAATAAAATTATTATAATGATAGTTTACATTCTAGTCAGGATCACCCCATTGAGATAGATAAGTATTCATGCCTATTTTACGCAACACAAGCCAAAAGAAATAAGTCTACACGCTTACAACATGATAATAAGTGCACCTTTGTTCGTTGTGTTTGTCAGTCAGGTAAAGCAAAACAAGCAAAAATTGTCTCTTATAGTTTTAGTCTTCTGACGTGTTCTGAACGATGCATAGATGTGTGAAGTGTTTTGTATTATATTGAACGCATAAAACACACAACTATAATACAAATGCAATTTCAATAGAGATTTTAGAAAATTTCAAAAAAAACACATATTATATCCTATATTAATTTACAGGTTTCAAAAAAGTAATAACACTGACATGTTAATTCATTAACTATGATTAAAATTCATACATTCATATATACTACCAAAAACTTGTTATCGACACACCTCATCTCTAGTAAATGCAGTGTAATGAAGTAACCTTTGCACGTTGTCTTAAAAAATTAATGGATTTTTGAAAAAAAAAAGTGTTCGCTAATTTTTCACAAATAAACATTGATTTGGTGTTATTTTCACTTTAGTTTAATGTATTTACTTAAACAAAGCAAGGCTTATAAAAACATTTTATGCAATACGTCAATTAGTGCATGTCGTTACAAGGTTATATTGTGTAGATTTTCATTATGGATAACGGCCATTTAAAAGCGAGACTTATGAAAAAATTTTATGAAATACCTTAATTAGTGCGCATCGCTACAAGGTTATATTGTGTAGATTTTCATGAACTGTCACAGGGATCATCGTAGATTATTTTTAGTTTATATTATAGTATAGCGCTTTCAATGTCAAGAGACATTTTTTCGCTATACTTACAACACGTCAACAAACTAATCAAGTACCTACATAATTTAGCGACGTATGTAAATAATTAATTCGTATTAGGAATCCAAAGTTAGGGCGCTGAACAAAGATGGTTGATGATTACTGCATCAACGAGAATCTAACTATGAAATAAGAAGATATCATTTTTTGTTCCTCTCCCTCGTGAATCACTGCCCCGTACGTTTTTCAAATAAGCAAATTCATACCATATAGTATATATTGGAGTTCGTGTGTCTGTGTACTTAAAAATTGTGCACACTGTATTAAATGGACGTGACAAAGGCCAAGGAGAAATAGAGTAACAACCAAAACACGTTTGACACTATTATTTTTACGGATGGGTTTCACCTTTGTACAATGGACAGTTCATTTTTATTGTATAACATATTTAACTAGGCGGTTTGTTGTAGACAGTACACAGTACTAGTAGAAGGAAGTGTTCGCAACGTGAAAATTGCATTTATTTTGTCATCACCACGTTCAATTTTTGATTTTAATTTTGGTTTTTTAAATTAATCCTGTGATTGTTATTTGAAGAAAGTATTAATTAAAGGTATGTTATGTATATTATGTCGAATCCTTAGTATAATAACAAGGCCATGTCTGCAAAATAACTTTTTAGAGAAAAGTTGAACCTTTGAAATTTGTCGAAAACTTTTTATGCTTGAATGGGAGCAATATAGAATTTCACATAAATATTATACTAGCGTATTTTTTTTCAGAATTGCTAAAAAACCAATTACTTATTTCCCATGACAGTTAATTAAAATTTATGTTTATATGTAAATTTATTACAGACATCTAAACAATTTCCTGCTTACCAAATGTATATAAAAATTAAAGGGAAAAAATAATTTCATTCGTTTGAGACTTTTTGTTTAGAACGAGCTCACAAAAAATTTTCTCATTTCGTATTAAGTAGATATCTTTTAATAGTTTCTCACAATATTCGACGATTATATTCATGTGTAGAGTTTCAAATTTTACGTTCAGCAATAGTTTTCATCTTGAATTTCGCATATTTTGAGTCACAACACTATTGTAATAGCAGTGCGATAATAATACAAAATTTCGATACCTATTGTTCAGGATATAAACACTACCACTACTGGCGAACCATACGCCAACTCTATTTATTAGCTATCGTCTCTTACTTTTGTAAACAGCCATATTTAAAAAAAAATAATATTATCCTCCCTGAATTTTGTAAAAAAAAATAAAGAAACAAAAAATGAAATTCGGAAAAATAAAACAAAAATACGAATTTTGTGAAAAAAACAGAAAACAAAATAAAAACAGAACAGATCCAAAAATTAAGTTGGCGTGTTTTTTTTTTGTCATTGGAGGTTTGGATTTGTTTCATGCAGTTCGTGTTATTTTTATGACTTTCATGAGATAAAAGCACTTTTACCTTATGATGAATGTGGCTTTGTATACCAACGGTAACGTATTTCTGTTTTTTCAAAATTTGAGACTAACTAAGGACTTCTATAACTTTAATATTGATTTAATGAACATCATTTTGTTGTGATTATTATTACAAAAATCGAACATAGAAAAATTTCATCGACCCAATGGGACTTGAACCTACGACCACGCAGCGTAGCGCTGCTCTATACCAACTGAGCTACAGGTCAAGTTGTCGAGTTGTCGAAATTCTCCCTTATGTTTTTGTTACAGATCTGTGTACTGATTTTCGGCATTCAGCGCTGCTAGTGACATCTAGTTAGAGATTTTAGAACCGTTTCACCACTGCCGGTACCCTTACAGGTCCCTCAATCTGAAGTTATTGTCGCCTGTTGATGAAATGTATTGAGTTTATTTTTTGTGTTAAGTGTTACTCACTAGTTTTGTTATGATACACAAAAAAATCTCAATAATAAATCATGATGTTCTACCACACCCCGGACACTCCATACAACAGTCGAAAATTATTTACCTACTCTTACCACATGCAGCAAGGCGCTATTTGCCCACGCGTAAATGTTGCGTGAAGTGGCAGGGTTACCAGTAACTTTCTCGCTCTATTACGTTACGTGGTCAGAGCGGCAACATAGCGAAAATTCTAACGCGAATCTGTTATCTATGATTCTATTAACAGAATCCTAATAATTATACATGTCTCTTAGGTATTTATATCGATATATTATTATATTTTTCATTAATTCACTAACTGGAGTAATATTGAAGATTTATTTAAAAAATATATTAAAAGCACTTAAAATGTTATATTTCGATGTACATGTACAAGTAGTAACGTAAAATGATGTTTTATAATAACGTACAAATTTCATAATGGATAAATGAAAACTATATTTAAATATCAAAGCCGTCTTCGTGCGGAAACGGCTCGCCGGCAGCCTTGTTGTCGTTCAGCCAATGTAACCCGCAATATGTGGAGCGTGGTGCGGTATCTAAAACTAGGGAGGGGCGGAGGGTGTCCGTTTTCTTATTCTTTATTCTCTGGTTCTACTCCCATCATTTAAAATCAATATTAATTTTTGGTAGCTGTAAAGGTACTTGGTCCTCAAGTATGCTAATTTTAAATCATCTCAGTTGTAGTAGTAAGTGTGTGTTAATGGCAGGATTTTGTACGTTTGGCAGCATTGCCGTAGCATTTTTCACATTGTCAATGGTGTAGAGTATTTATATTATACATCTTTAATTCGAAGACTAAATGCTGTTTAAACGAGATTTTAGTAGCAGTAAAAGCTCCTTGTAAAAGAGTTCGTCCAGAGAAGTACTGCTACCTTACCTATTTCTGCCGCCAAGCAATAGTATGAGCATTACTGTGTTCCGGTTTTAAAGGGTACCGGTGCTGGTGAAATTACAGGCACATGGGACTCGTAAACTTATGACTCAGGGTGTCGGGCGCGATGGCAGTGCCCCTCAGATCTTTGTGATTTAAAGCTCTGAGTGGCACTGTAACTGTTGTAAATGTTATTAGCTGTCATCGTTTTGAAGGCTGGATTTTAGGTTGTTTATCGTAGGACAGTACTGATACGTGTTATTTAAACATCTTTATTTAAATATTGTATATTTAGTACTATTTTAAATAGGTAGTTCGAAATGTTGTTCATTCGTCTCACGTCTATTTGATTACATATAGCATTGTATATGTAATTAAATAGACGTTAGACGTTAATACTTTATTTATTTAGAATTCTGTAACAGGTTGATCGAAATGATTTGGACAACAGTCTTTATTCTGGGACTTATAACAGTCATCTGGCGTTTATGGCGATATAAAAACAAACACCTTCTGGACATAGCCAGGAAAATACCTGGTCCGCCAGCACTTCCTGGCCTTGGTAATGCTCTGCTGTTCATGTGCCAGCCTGAAGGTATGCGCTTCTCAATAATAAAAATTGTTAACATTTTATGGTTAAAATTTAAGAACTATAATATAATCCAACGATATCTATGTACAGTCAAGAGCACGTTAAGCTTTGAACACTTTGTACTTTGAACCGTTCCGCGTTCTTATCATAAGCAGCATAGAGTTGGATTTAAATCCTATGTGTCAAGCTTTTCTGTTTTTTTTTTAATCTTTATTTATTTAGGGACTTTGATCGTTATTGAACATATCAACCCCATTAGAAAAACAATACCTCAAGAAAACACTTAATAAAATCCAGACTGATAAATAAAAATTCCGGTTTCTATTCTCACTCTTTCACTGTTCATGCGGTCAGACTTTGGAATGCACTTCCTATTACTGTTCACGAAAGTAAATCGTTAGCTATTTTTAAAGTAAGAGTTAAAGAGCATTATTTATCTACTATTACATCCATATCTTAGGTATTATATTATAAAATGTATCTAAATATTTAAATAATTTATAACAATTTAATATTATTATATATTTTTTTCTTGTTTTGTTGTGCACATACGCCCGTTCTTTTAGTTATAGTGTCCTGTATTTAGGTCTGCAGGAAGAAATTTGTATTAGAAATAAGCAGAACCTTTTGTTTTTAATTTCCCCTGTGTTCTTTGTGACTTGTTGTATTTTTCCTGTACAATAAACTATTAAATAAATAAATAAAATACTACCTAACCAAACATGTATACAAAATCTCGGTGACACTACATGTTGGCTCCGATAAAACAGAGCTTGACGTGCTCTAGCCCTGTACTAGTGTTTGAGTATTTGTGCACTACGTCAGATTCGTATTATCGATTTTGATTGCCTCTCCCGATCAGAGGCTGAGTCTTTTCCGAGTCGAGGCGCATAATTGCTATTCACAACTGGCCGATCGGAAAGTTTTGACAGTTCTAATCGGAACAATAGTTGATTTAACTCACAAATTAGAGTAGTAGGAATCAGGTTCCTCTTCTCGCTCAGAAACCCAACTGATTTCTAGACTACCCGATTTGAATCAAAATTAGGACGCTGTTCTGAACCCGAGAAATGACGGTCCGAAATATCACGGCGATCATTTTATCTCTAGGCGCACAAACGATATCGAACTTAGTGCACTAACGAAATCCGAAGTGGGTCCGAGTTTTTTTGATTAGTATAGTTTCGAATTTGGAACGAATACGAATCGGATGCAGTATGCAAACGCGTTAAGTCTGTCTTTTTTGATGACGGAGTAGAATGACAGTTCTTTGCGCTAGTGTTGTCCGCTTCCACGAAACTAGTGACTGCAGTCGATAAATATTCTATCGACTATTGATTGAATGTTGGTTACGCTTAGATAAGCGATAAATAGCCCAACTTATTTCATATTAATTTAATTATTAATCTTCATCGTTCCGGAATTAGCACTGTCAATACATTGTAGTGTATTAACTCAAAAAGTGTAATTTTTCAGGCTTATGAAAAACGATTTGCTCCCTTCTCAGATTATTAAAATTTATGTATAGGTTAAAGTTTATTACAGACATCTAAACAGTATCTTACCTGCAAAATATATTTAAAAATAAAAGGGAAAATTTCACTTTTTTTTTATTACAGACTTTTTTGTCCAGAACCAGCGCACAGAAAGTTTGTCTCATTTTAAGTAAAGCAGGTGTTTTTTTAATTGTTTCTTACAATATTCTAACGACTGTATTATAGGCGTGTAGAAAATAACATTTCACGTTCAGCAGGAGTGTAATGTTGAATTTCGCATATTTTGAGTTACAACACTATTGTAATAGCAATGCGATATATGTACACAAATCGCACCCCTCATGGAAGAATGGCATAAGTGGAGCTACGTCAAAAACGTTTGTTGCTCTATTAGATACAGAAAAATATAACCCACATCCTCTCCATTTCTTGTAACTCTATCGACTAATATTGTAGATAGGTACAGGAATTGGTACATACATTGCCCCTGCAATGAAATTGTGACTTTGATTGTGATTGCAGAGTTTGTTCGTGTAATCGGAGACCTAATAAGGGTGTACGGTGACGTTTTGGGAGTATGGCTTGGGCCAAACTACAACATCGTACTTACCAATCCTGATGATCTAAAGGTAACGGAGAGCAGCCTTGCGAGCGCAATGTAATTTATTTATTTCGGACTTATAATAAATTATTTCCATATCTATTTTGATGCCAATGATGCAAGGTAACATTTTGAAGACAAAACTTATTTTGTCGACCTCCGTGATCGAGTGGCTTGCACACCGATTTTCATGGTGTCGCCATCTCTGAGGTCCCGGATTTTATCCCCGGCCGGGTCAATGTAGAAAAACTTTTCTATATTGCCTCAGGTCTGGGTGTTTGTGGTGCCGTCGTTGTTTCCGATTTCCATAACACCAGTGCTTTAGTTACTTAGCTACTTTGGATCGGAGCAACGTATGGGATGTTGTCTAATATTTATTTATGTTTATTTAATCAAATTCAAAAAAAGGACGAGGTTCTCAATTCGACTGTGTGTTTTTTTTGTATGCATATTAAATGCAATAACTTCGGCAAGGTAACCTATCACAAACTCGAATTTATTTTACCCGAAATAACGTTTATTCGAATTTTCATTACCCCGAAAACCGAATTATAACGAAACCGTTGTTCTTTCAGGATATGTTGGATGTGTATCGCAAAGACACGATTAGACTCGGTTAGGTTAGGTTGAGTTAGGTTTAAAAGAAAAAACATTTTCCTCTCAAAATTACTTTCGAGGTTATGAAAATACGAAAAACGTTATTTCTGGAAAATGTCATTTCGGACTTCTGATAGGCTCCGGCGATAATTTCTGAACCGATTTTGAGCATTCTTTTTTGTTGGAACAAAGGTACCTCGGTAGTGGTCCCATTTAAATTTGAAGAAAATATTCCACCTCTAAGAGTGGCAAGCTAGGAGATGAATCCGGTTTCGCTTTCAATAAAACTTGGCAAATAGATGTAATTCCACGCACTTTTGAGGTCAAGATTAACAAAACAAACAACTTTGACACGTTTGCAGATATTGCTTTCGAATCCAAAGACGAGTTTCAAAGGTCCTCAATATCAATTCATGGCAGAAATAATTGGAAGCGGCATCTTGAGTGGATCAGGTGACTACAATTTTTTTACCTACTTATTAGAAGATTTCTAATTCTAGATAGAATTTCAAGAACTTCCGCAGATTCTGTACTTTGTTATCACTTTTAAATAGAACAAACATTACTGAGAAATATTTAAAAAAGGCTTGTCATTTTTGTACATTTACCTACAGGTTTTAGAGGTGAGACGATTGTTAAAATTGTCGAAAAGTATGTCTGTCAACAAATACATGATTTTTATAAAAAACACGAAGTAATATACCGAAATCAGTTCGGTTTTCAAAAGGGGAAAGGTACTAATGATCTGTTACATAAATTCACAGATGAGGTCAATGAATACATGAACGTGAGGAAACATGTATTAGTCTTGTTCATTGATTTTTCGCGATCATTTGATACCCTAGATCACACGCAATTGGTTGAGAAGTTGGATAGTTGTGGGGTGCGTGGGCCGATTCTTGAGTGGTGTAGGAACTATCTTCAAGAGAGGAAGTTCACTGTAAAAATAGGTGACACATACAGTCATCCAATATCTGTGACTGAGGGCACCGCTCAAGGATCTGTGCTAGGGCCTCTTCACTTCCTATCTTACGTGAACGAAATGCATTATTGTATTAAACATTGCTCGTGTTACCAATTCGCAGATGACACATGTTTTGTCACCGCCGACAAAGACCCTCATATAGCGCGCGATCAGCTTCAGTCGGATTTCAACGTCCTCTTAAAATGGTGCCACGATGCGGGTTTGGTTTTGAACACCTCTAAGACCAAACTACTAATAATAAAATCGCCTTACATTAAATCCACAGATATAAAAAGCATCGTGGCACATAATCATAATTGTCTTCACTACCCAAAAACTGGTAGCTGCGAGTGCCCTTGCATAGATGTTGTAAATGGCCAGACTTATCTCGGTTTACAAATAGGTCATAACTTTAATTGGAGTAGCGATATAGAATATATTTGTAATAAACTGAGGCAATTTTTGGCTAATGTGATAATATTAAAGAAAAGAATCCCCTTTAAATTCAAACTAATGCTTTACAACTCGTTAGCAGAATCGTATATTCAGTATGGTTTATGTAGCTACGGTCATGCCTTTGACTCATACTTAAATAAAATATATAACCTACAAGTTAATATTCTAAGACACATTGTATCAAATAAAATCCGACTTCAAATGAAGGATAATGATATTGGTATTTTTAAACATTGTAGAATCTTACCTGTTTATACCCAATTCAAGTATATGTTTTTAAAATCTATGTTTTTAACAACGATCTTAAACAAGTAATAAATCATGTGTACGCGAGCGATGGCTGAGGACCGGTCGCTAACGAGTCGCGCGAATAATGTGTACGGCGAAAGAACATCTACCTACCTTCTTCCCCGACTTATTAATAAGTTACCACTGGAACTACGAAATACCTTAACAACCATTAATATAAAACATAAACTTAAAGATTACTTTGTACAAAACTTAAAAAAATATGATGAACATTTAATATAATAAGATGAATGTATTTACCCAATCCTATTAATTTTAGTAACATATATATTATTGATTATTTATATAAATTACTTAAATATTTACACTTACTATAAGCTTCTGCTAGCATGTTCAAATTTGTATTGTAGATACAGGTCGCATTATGACAAACCCTAGTGGTTTAAAATGCGATTAGAAACATATTTGTGTATTTTGTCCTTTATACAATAAATAAAAACAAAAAAAAAACAAAAGAGGACAAATTCTGGCATGGAAGAAATAAATGTTTATTGTCTCTTATCAGGTCCAACATGGCGAAAACATAGAAAAATTGCAACACCGAATTACGGAAAAAAGGCCATTGAAAGCTACAGCAACATATTCAATAATGAGGTCGACTTATTGTTGCAAAGATATAGAAAGAAAACTGGACAAATTTTTGATATATACGAGGACATTGTACAAACAACCAGTTATTGTGTCTGTCGTAAGTACAGTGTGCTAGAGAAAGAATATACGTATATTTAGACTATTGTATGTTTTTTCTGTGTATAGTAGTAATATTCATGGTTACCACACTGTTATCGCATTGCGATTTGGTAGTACGGTAGGAACTTCAAAAATGCCCACCTTACCACCACTTAGTGGTACGATACGTCCCACAGGTTACGATAAATGCGTTCATTTGGGCAAACACAAACTAAAGTTAATATCGCACACAGAGTGTAATAAGGCCACAGATGTGGATGTTTTGCAGATGCAAAATTTCAATTTTTCACAAGAGACATTTAAAGATTGTACGAACAAAATTAGTTGATAACTTTTTTATGTAACTTGAGCAGTAATGTGAGCATTGCTGCGTTCCGGTTTTGAAGGGTAAGGGTCCTGGTGAAAGTGCACATGGGACCTGTCAACTTATGTCTCAGGGTAATCCTGAGATCCTTGCGATTTAAAGCTCTGAGTGGCGATGCAACTGCTACGAACAGACGTGTCACTTAACCCTAGGCACACGACTTGCCCGTCCTGGCACTGCAAATGCTATTAACAGACGTGTCGCTTCACCCCAGACACACGACTTGCCTGTCCTGGCACTGCAACTGCTATGAACAGACGTGTCACTTAACCCCAAGCACACGACCAATGTACGCTAGCGCTCTGTGGAAGAGTTACACTCAGTGCTCTCGGAATGATCTGTGCGTGCAATACAACAACGCCTTCAGGACGCTGTTGGGGCTGTCACGTTTCTGCAGGGCCTCAGCCATGTTCACTGATGCGCGCGTAGATAGTTTTAAGGCTGTTGTACGTAAAAAGTTTACATCGCTACTGAAGAGAACACGTGACAGCCCCAATAGCCTCCTGAAGACAGTTGCTGACAGGAATAAGTGCCCAATTATGCGGCACTTAATATATAATACAAAGTCCCTGGTAAAATATAAGTACTAATATAGTTTTAAGTCTGTACCTATTAACATTTGATTGGATCTCAGTTGTCTCAATAAATAAAATTGTATTATTATTATATAACCCCAGGCACACGACTTGCCCGACCTATCAATTGGTACCATAAAAAAAATAAAAAGAGAGTTCTAACATTTTTGTTTCGTGTAGTTCGTATTATTTTTATGACTTTCGTGTGATAAAATTTCTCTTTACGTTTGATCTCATGTGGCTTTACTATAACACAAAGTATACAACAAAATTCAATGCATCTGCCTCTTTCGTTATTGATAATAAAAGGCCAGAAAATTTAACGTTAGTTTAGAGAGTCAGTTTTCTCATCTTATAAACTTACAAATGCAAGGATTCTAAAAGTATGAAGTACGCGTTTAAAAATTTCGTGGTCACCAACATTCGTTACTTTACACGAACAACTAAGTACAAAAGAGTAAATTTACGTAAAAAGAGCATTTCATTATTCATTCTGACAAATCTTAATTCAAATGGTACGATTATTACAATGAACGTTGGATTTTTTTTTCAGGCACACTGATGGGACTGACAAAGGAAGAAACTATGAATCTCCCTCACTTACAAGACATTATTGCCGAAACTCCGAAGTAAGTCGCGTAACAATTTATCCGACAACGTCGCCTTACTTTCTCAAACTCTTATCTTAAAGCACAAAGTTACTGAAATGCAAAAAATGGATTGTACGAGTATATACAAATTTTGCAGGCTGAGATCACATCATATTTCCGTATCATTTCAGTATCACACACTGGCTTTTACCTATTCCTAAAGCAATGCATCCAAATTAACACCCTTGATAAGAAATTTAAAATAAATGGAAAGTTTTGATATCTCCTGAATAATCTCTCTTTATAAGATACGTGTTTGAGTACGTAATGCGTCGAATATCTATTAAATAAAAAATGAATAAGCATTTAGTAACAAAATGGAACAATCCTAGATTTTGTCTAGTAATATCGAAACCTCAAGTTTTCACGCCGAACAATAGATTATAACAATGAATACGTACAATCAAAATATCATATGTTCAGTAATAACACAACATTGTTCAAATCAAATATCGTTCATTCATTCTTTCACATAATGCCCAAATTATTACAAACCTACGTCCCAGGATTCGGTCGAACCATGATCGAACCTCATTTTAATTTTATTCAGAACTTAGAATTACTACGTTATATACTTCTATATTTAATACATAATAGTGTAGTGTATTTATATATGTTTAATTAACCGATTTCAAAAATGGAGGAGTTTCTCAATTGGACACTTTTTTTTGTATATGTTACTCGATTACTCTGGTTTTTGTGAACCGATTTTGATGATTATTTTTTGTAGGAAAGGGGGTACCTCAGTATTGGTCCCATTTAAATTTGAAGAAAATATTCCACCTCTAAAGGTGGCAAATTGGCACTTTCCGGTAACCAATAATTGTTAACTTTTTAGTTTCAGTTTGTATTACATATAAAAGCAAATTTTGAAGTCGGTTCCTTTTTTTTATTAAAAATTATGTATTATTATGTACGTATACATCATGTATTATTTTATTATTAATATATCGGTGGGTCCTAAGTGTAAGGGTCAAACTATCAATTTGATAATTTTCACTTTTTTGTGGGAAATGCTTCATTTCATTATAATCTACAAGGTAGTGTTAAAACAAAATCAAACATATTCAAGGAAACCTCGAAATACAAGGAAATCTTGAAAATATACCAGATTGAAAGTTTGGAAGCCTTTTGGAAATTGTGATTTTGCGCTTTGGCCATTATACATAGGACCCATCGATATATGTACGTGCGTAGCATATCTATCACAAACTCGAATTTTTTTTTTCGAAGTAACGTTTGTTCGAATTTTTATTATCCCGAAAACAGAATTATAACGAAACCGTTGTTCTTTCAGGATATGTTGGAAGTTTATCGCAAAGACACGATTAGGTTCGGTTAGGTTAGGTTAAGTTAGGTTTAAAAGAAAAAACATTTTCCTCTCAAAATTACTTTCGACGTTATGAAAATTCGAGCAAACTTTATTTCTGGAAAATGTCATTTCTGACTTCTGATAGGTAACCATGTGTATTAATTATATATTAATAGTCACGAGCTATTTATTTTATTTCAAATGTTCTTTTTCTTTCATTCCTTCTGGCATGATTATTTCATTCAATTTTGTTCATTCTTTATTTTTGTCTTTATTGTTAGTATTCTACACACATTGTCAGTAATGATTTTAGTGTATATCTGTAATTGGCGTATCCAGAAGGCACTAAATGTTTATTAAGGCTATTGTTATCCCAAATAAAATAAAATAATTTTTTTTCGCAGAATCTACGATCTCGTGTTCGACAGAATAACAAAATGGTACCTGCAAGTATATGCTGTCTTTCGCCTGTCAAAAAACTATGGTACACAAAAGAACTTTACAACCAAAATTAAAATCTTTAGCAAAACAGTACTACAGCACAGACAAGAGCATATGAAAACTTTGGAAGTGGAAAACAAAATTGATTTAATGACCTCCGAAGACGACAACGTGAAAAACACTCAGCTCAGTGTTATTGACCGATTTATTTTGTCCAAAGAACTGGACGGCGAAGAACTTCTGAATGAGACTTTCACTATATTTACATCAGTAAGTTTTTTCTGATTTCACAAATTCCAAAATAAAATGATTATTGTCGACATTAAACCGGTCGAAAAAAGTTTTGCGTGGCATAGTGCGTTTCACATTGGGGCAATTAGAATGGAAATCGAAATGGGCAATGTTTTTTTGACGCAGTTATTGCATGGACATAATGCTTTTTCTGACCAGCTTTAGCTGAACTTGCGTTGATAAGTATGAAAGATCCCTCTTTTTTAAGAGGGGGAAATGCTTTATACATACCCTTGAGCTCGAGGAGGCTCAAGGGTTATGTGGGACTAACCCCCTGATTGGGGGAATACCCACTAAAACCCACTCGGCTTACTCTCTAGGCCAGGTGTTGTGAGATTCCGAAGATTCACAACAACGACGCCCTTAGCCGCCCCGGTTTTCATCAGGTTTCCCGATCTAGAGAATGGAGGATCGGCTCGCTTGAACCCCCTCCCAGATAAATGAGACCGTGCAATGCGGGCAGGGAAAACGAAGGGAAACATCTCTTGTCCGCAGGCCCCAAGTTCGAAAAATCCCTACAAGGCAGATGCCTTACAGAAAAACGAGATTTAAGTGGCTTCTAGCTATAAAAGTTTATTTTATAATTCACGCTAAATAAAACTTCAAAAGATATTTCTAAACGTAGAAGAAGATAATGAGCCTTCGAAATTATATTTTTCCAATGATTCGGGAATTTTTTCGGAAAAATTTCCACTCTATCAATTTTTTTGGAAAATTACTCGACAGTAAGTGCAAAGCGCATTCATTGCGTTTTAAGCTACCGTCCACAAAGAGCGGCAGCGGCGTAAGGCGCAGTCCGGGATCGGGGCGTTAGCGGGATTGCACCTTGTAATATTTTTTACACCTCTTGAGTGTGTGAGTTTTATTAAGTTTCAGTATTAATTCGATCGAAATTAAATTTCGTGTTGCTCCTGTAACGCGAATAAAAGCAGATTTTTCTTGCACACTATCCGACAGCGATACGTGCTTTCTTTAAAATCTAAGTAGAAAGTGAAACGTGGTTGCTTGTGCGTATCACACCGGCCCAGCCGCCGCCGCGCCGCCGTCGGCGCTGTCCCGCTTTACCGCGTCTGTGTGGCCTGAACTTATAAGCCGCGCTGCTACGTATGTAAGCACCGACCAACTCAGTTACCAACTACTACAAAAATGTCAATAAATTTCTCAAAATGGTGGAAATAACAGTTTATACCTTTGTACGCGCGTAGGTTTCAAAGTAAAGGCAAAATACAAGATGACTTGAATATATGAGTGTAAGGTTATTTCAGAGTCAAGAGGCATCGGCGAAAATAACATCGTTCTTATTGCTGATGATGGCTTTTCATCCAGATTGTCAGGTAAATATACTCATGAAACTAAACAGCCTTAGATATTTATGCCTTAGAGTCAATTTACATTGCTGCGAAAACTAATGGAAGCTAATTTTGTGACTATGGCACATCGAGTATTAGTTATATACTCGATGCTATGGCGTAATGAACATTACGTCAATTATGTAGCGTATAAAATCGATACAATAAATAAATAAATAAAGTAGACGTGTGAATTTCCGAAATTGCACGAGAATTCTCTGGAAGATGCGCGAACTTGTTTTTGAGAGCTCCTTGTGAAAGAGTTCGTCCAGGGAAGTACTGCCACCTTACCTATTTCTGCCGTCAATCAGTTATGTAAACATAACTGCGTTCCGGTTTGGAAGGGTAAGGGTGCTGGTGAAATTACAGGCACATGGGACTACTTGTCACCTTATGCCTCAGGGGATGGGCGCAGTGGCGGTGCCCCTAAGATCTTTGCGTTTTGTGTGGCACTGCAACAGTTATGGACTTGTTCGTCCCGTCACTTGGTATTATAAAAAAAAGTTTGTACGTTACACAATTGAAATAAAGTTCATTTTGCTATGATTACAAAAATTCAACAATCGTGTAAGAACTACACTCTCTCACAAATGAATATTTCAGGACAAACTTTACTATGAAATTAAAACAGTAATCGGGGACGAAGATCGCCCAGTTACAAACGAAGACTTGAAGCAAATGCCTTACTTGGACATGGCGTTCAAAGAAGTTCTACGGCTGTTTCCGATTGGGGCCATGTTACAGAGGAGCATACACGAGGATATGGCTTTAAGTAAGATCTTTAGATGGTTTTACTTATTTGTAATTATGAACACAAAGATTCAACACAAAGAAAAAATCCTTCAATCTGACAGAAGTGTGTGAGTTGAGTGAAGAAAAACTTTCATAAATATCTCACAGATGGTGCTACGGCAAAAAATCCGTAATAAAAAATGAATCCAGTTTTTAGATTTTACGCGATTATTACACATAGGAAATGAAACTATTTTTCCGGATTTAAATCGCGTATATTTGTTTTTTCAAACCGAAAGGTTTGTTTGAAAAACAAATATACGTGATTTAAACCCGGAAAAATAGTTTCATTTCCTATAAAATTAATCCGTTAAAACCAAAAACAAAGTCCTGTTGCGTTAGTTGCATAGAAAAGTTCATAAAGTCTGCTGACTCGATCGTAGCTCGGTTGACGCTCTACGCCGCCTTGTTACGTCACAGACGCGGATTCGTGTCTTTTTTTAATATAAATATAAGTGCGCATTTGATCTTCTTTTTTTTTTTTATACATGACAGGCAAATGACTCCACTCCACCTGATGTTAAGTGGAAAGTGGTATCCAAACGCGAAGGAACCTAGTGCAGCGATGAAACCCTGATGGAAAGTGCACATCTAAATAATGCCTAATCACTCTCACCTTGAAAAGGTCCAAGTTATAACGTTCAGGGAACAAGTCTGCAGGCAGGGAATTCCACTTCGTAGCCGTTCGGCGTATGAATGTGTCCTGTCAGATCGAAGGAATCATTCTTTGTGTTCGATCTTTGTATTAAACGAATTAGCGCCGTAATTTACAAACAAAAAAAAACAAAAAATAAATGTATATCATGTTTATAAAACATAGCATTCATTACAATCAATATAGTTTTTTTTTCTTTTGACTGGATACAAAAGTCACAAAACCTACCTTGATTTTACAGGTACGAGCATCCTTCCAGGCGGCAGCTCTGTAGTGATACCAATATATCACCTGCATCGCGATCCTCGCTTCTGGGACAACCCAGACGATTTTGACCCTGAGAGGTTCAACCCTGAAAATATAAATAAACGTCATCCTTACTGCTATATCCCTTTTAGTTTGGGATCTATGGATTGTTTAGGTGAGAATTTAAAAACCAACAGTATTAAAAAGTTTACAGGTTTCTCGTAGGTGGCGCTACGACAAGAACGCCGTTAAACCCAATAACAAACATCTGCAACAAGCAGATCGAGAAATTTGTGAGGTCTGATTATCTGTTTCGTAGCGTAGTTGGGAGAGCGGTAGCCCCGGTTTGGCGACGTCGGTGATTCGAATCCAGCTGGATCGAAGGAATTTTTCTTTGCGTTAATGAAAAATATATTAATATTATGATAGTAAAAACCGAATGATATTCAATAAAACAAAAATAGGTATTAAAAGGTCACCTGCCGTAACGTATCGGCACCACACCACCGCCTTGCCCCATAGTAGAGAAAACCTGACTTAAAGTTATACGACCTACAGTGCTTATATTTTAAAGACGCTACCATGTGGTAGGCACGTAATTTCAGCAAAATGGCAGCTTTACCATTCCCAAAATAGTTTTGTTTGCAAGCAGGGCAATTGTAATTATTACGTTGACTCTACTTGTAAATACCTTTTGATTGTAATATGAAGCGATCTAGCCCTTAAACGTGATTGGTTACTTGCACGTAAAAATTTTGGAATTTTATGGACATCTTCCTTCTCCAGCACCTAAAAACACGCGATGAAACTTTAAAGTCATTATAACACGTGAGATATGGAATTATACATACAAACTCTAACAAAAGTCTTCGAGACGGTAAATCGTCGATTTTGCTTATAGTACACCGTCACCATGATGTTCACCAATTTTATATAGATATTTAAACTATAAGCACCATCTCATCTGATGGAAAGTGACGATGAGGTCGACGATGTAGCATGCACACCTAAATAATGCCTATTCACTCTCGCCTTGAAAAGGTCCAAGTTATGGCTTTCGGAGAATAAGTCCGCAGGTAGGGAATTCCAATCTCTAGCCGCTCACCATATAAATGTGAAAGCGAAACGCTTCGTGCGAGTCCTGGGAATATCCACGGCATCGGGGTGGAGTCCCGCCCACGTCTAGTCCTCCGATGATGGAAAGGGGAAGGGGGAATCCAATTATGCAATTCCATCGCACACTTTCCGTGATATATCCTGTAGAATACCGATAAGCAGGAACTTTACGGCGGTGTTCAAGGATCTGCAGCTTCGCCTCACCTAATTCCGAGTCACCTAAGCCTTTTGGCATGCTTGTCGATTCAATCCAATTTGGCTAGTTGGTATTTAGCAGAGTCATCCCATGAGTGGCAGCAGTACTCGATACCCGACCGGACTTGTGCTCGGTACAGTTGAAGCAACTGTCCCGGTGTGAAGTGACGCCTTACCTCGGAAAGGATACCAAGCTTCCTGGCTGCATTTTTGGCCATGGACTCAATGTATCTAACGAAGTTCAGATTGGACGACAAGTTCATTCCAAGTACTGGAGACGGTCGGCTATCGGTATGGATATATCACGAAAAGTCGGAGTCAGGTGAAAGGGACTCCGTATTGTGGGGAATAGATACGTCTGCGTTTTGGTAGCAATAAATTTGACAAGATTGTCACTGCCCCAATCGGAGACTGCCTTACTAACTATCAATACGTTTTCCAATCAATAGGTATCTACTCTAATTTGAGGCAAGGTGGTACTGGCCTCAGCACAATAAATAACCTCAATAATTATATCGTAGAACAGCTAAGTTCAGACGAGTCACCGGAACAGAAGCGAGAAAAACTTTACTGTGTTGCTACGTCAAATGGTTTAGATATTTACAATTAAATAACGATCTTACAAAACATACAAGGAATTGCCTAAGTAATGTGCTAATTTCTTACGTGATAAGATATATACTTTATCCCATCATATAAAATCATTAATATAGTCGTTATTTAACTAGGTACTTAGAGACTATAGTAGAGTTGCCAAACGGTGTAGGGGAGAGCGGGGTTGAACGTTCCGTTTTTCAAATAAGTAGAAGTTTTATACTGAAAATAAAGGATTTGATTTTCAATTTTGGATTTGATTTTGAATATTGAACAAATGTTTATCGCTTATTGTAATAGTATAGTCACTTCTACTAATATCGCAAATTTTTGACAAATTTCGGAGCGGAACTTTCATCCCCGCTTTGGGACGCGTTGTCTCCGCCTTTGAGGCAAATTGTTCCGCCTAAATTATCACAGGATAACAAGGATTTTCTTAAATAAAACCACCTTTTTTATAATTGTATGTGTGTAATGTTTATATTATGCACAACTAACTTAAAAAAAACTACATTCTGATTCATCAGTAATATTATTCATAGCTCATTTCTTATGTGAATCACAGTTGAGACACACATAAGTGACTCTATCATCTTGTCTAAATATTTGACATTAGCCCCTTTGTAGTTTCGTATCCTTAAAACAAAGAAAAATGGTCATAAGAATTTTAAGTATGATTGCAGGTCAATTGGGGAAGTTGTTCATAGGAACAACCAGCCCCTCGAGGGAGGAACTTATAGCCCCAAATTACATTTTTATACGAAGACTGACATACCGGCAAAGTAATAGAATCAATGAAAAAAATACTCGAACTCTAAGATTCCTTACTAATGTCACTACAATTTAGAAAAGTTACGTATGATTCGGCCCATAATAAACAAAGACAGACCAAAAAATTTAAACAAGAAAAAATGTAGTTACGTGATGTTTTGACAGCTCCACTCACATAGCCACACTTCCGTCGTCGCCGGAGTAACTGAAATGGCTGCCGAGAATGCGCATCACCTGACACTTTAACAAAGCGCTTCACATGTATTGCTATATATTTTTCTTGCAAAGTCCCAGCCCCGGTCTCCCCTACTTGTAAATAACAAATAAATTTATTTATAATTTCGTCTTTCCAGGTCGCTACTTTGGTACCAAACTTATAAAAACGATATGTGTTCGAGTATTGCGGGAGTTCAAGATCACCACCATGCAAAGCTACGAAGATCTCAAGGTGGCTATTGCCATATCCACAGTTGCAATCGACGGGTATCCCGCTAAGTTGACACGTAGGATTTAGTAAAAATCATGAGTAGCAATTTTTGTGGGTCATGTCCCACTACGTCGAGCCTATCATTTTATTAGTTCCTTCTAAACCCATTCCTATCTTAAAATGGCCTGTGCCTAAAAACTAAAATATACATATAGGGTCCCGTAACGTCGAACCACGTATCCACTGTCCTATTCGGTGCATTAGTAAAAGGTGAACACTGATTGTATTTCCGTATCTCCAACCATTCTTTTCAGCCCTATTTGATTCTTTCTCTGATCTTTTCTAGAATTTTTTTTTACTACATCAAGAGAATGAATCCTTGAAATTATAACCTATAAACTATGTCAGTAAGAATCAATTAACATTTTTTTTTCAATGATAACCAGTGACGGGACGAACAAGTCGTGCGTCTGGTGGTAAGCGACACGCATGTCCATAGCAGCAGCTTGATTTTGGTTGCCTCTCCCGAACGGAAACTGCGTCTTTTTCGAGTAGATGCGCATAATTGCGATTCACAACTGGCAGTACTACTCAGAGTTTTAAAACACAAAGGTCTATAGCACCGCCCGCCACTGCGCCCGTCACCCTGAGACAAGTTGATAAGTTCCATATACCTGTAATTGCACCAAAACATTACCGCAGTACGAAATGGAATCGAATTTTTGTAATGATTTAGATTTAGATTTATTTTATTATCTTGTAAACTTTACATTATTATATACAATATATTGTATTACAAGAATCGTTACAAATAGTAATAAATGTTACATTTCAAAAAATTACAAATATCCAGTACAAGTTTTGTACTACGTAATTTTAACATAGTCAATGTAGTTATGTGAAATAGTGTAGGAACATATTAAATAATATAATAATAATTATGTCAATATAATGATTGTATGCATAAAGTTAATACGTATATGTATGTAATGTCGTTACACACAAGTTAATGAACTTTATGTCCATTATTTAACGTACAAATTATATGCGACACGGTAGCTGCTGGATGTCTCAAGAATACGCGAAAATTCCAGAAAACATGCGACTTGTTTTTTTATTTGTATCCAGTTTGTATGTTACACAATTGATACAAAGTTCATCACGCTATTCTTGCAAATATTCGCATCCATTCGTTTCGCGGTATTGTAAACAGAACCTAAATGTGACAACTTAAGCAACGGATAAAATTCGGTATATTCATAATTGGATGGTGATTGGCAATAATGTGTCACCAGTGGCGTAGCGTGGGCTTGGAAAACAATATCCTGAACAACACAAAGGTGGCGACCGGCGGCAGGCTAATACAGCAAACTTAACTATCAAATTTTTTGCAGCAGCAGGCTCCTTATAAAAGAGTTCGTCTAAAGAAGTACTGGCACCTTATCTATTTCTACTGCCAAGCATTACTGCATTGCGGTTTAGAAGGGCAAGGGTGTTGGTGAAATTACAGGCACTTGGGACTTGTCACCCTGTGACGGGCGCAGTGGCAGTACCGCTCGGATCTTTCCGATTTATAGCTCTGAGTGCTATGTACAGTTATGGACAGGCGTGAAGCTTAAACTTAAAATATACAATCAAGCCGAGCCTGCCCGAACGATCTACTTTTGTAATCGCGAAAATAGAGAGAATAACAATTTTAAGGTTGGCCCCGGGCGCGGCAGAAATCAACACTACGCCACTGCGTGTCAACGAACATAATCAATCAACAAAAATGTCCTCCTCCCATCCTTCTAATTTGTGATTTAAATCAACTATTGTTCTGATTAGAAATGTCAAAAGTTTCCTATCGGCCAGTTATGATGCGCAATTATGCGCCTCGACTCGGAAAAAACGCAGTTTCCGATCGGGAGAGGCAATCAAAATCAAGCTGCTGGTGTCATTCTCGCGAAACTACGATCATATTGGTTAACAGGTTATTGCTTATTAGCGTCCAAACACTACCATTGATGAAAGAGGTCAAGATTGCAATAATTGCCAGCAGAAGCACTTTCGTAATATTTCAACTTGTGTAACTCCAACTATCAATTGCTGGTGCCCGCGAAGTATAACTAGGTGGTGCGTGCGTAGAATAAGTAGGTACCTACTACGACTTACTTGATAAATGATTGGTTCTCTATACATAGTTTCATCCCCTGTTTCACCCTCTATACAGGGTTATTTGTAAAATAATAAATTTAATAATATCGCACTGCTATTAAAATGGTGTTGTAATTCAAAATATGTGAAATTTAATATTATATCATTATTGAACGTAAAATTTGGTTATCTACGTCAAAAAATACCGTCGTTAGAATATTGTAAGAAACAATCAAAATA
The DNA here is from genome assembly GCF_003589595.1 of Hyposmocoma kahamanoa. NCBI lineage: Eukaryota > Metazoa > Arthropoda > Insecta > Lepidoptera > Cosmopterigidae > Hyposmocoma > Hyposmocoma kahamanoa. Next base: position 1,850,955 of record NW_020653575.1, on the reverse strand, counting down.
TCTACTTAACTCAAAATTAGACACACTTTATGTGAGCTAGTTCTGGCCAAAATCATCCATATTCAAAAATATGATTTTTTTTATTCTTTTTTGTTTTAGTTTTCTTTAATATTTGTTAATTTTTTATGTCTATAATGACATACATACATTGTAATTATTTTTTGCGAGAAGTGAGTAATTCGTTTTTCATTCAATCTGAGAAAGTCCACTTTTTGAGTTAATACACTATTATACTTTCATACAAAAATAAATAGATTTAAATAGATCGCTCTAAACGGTAATGACTCTGTGCATGACGGGTGGAGGGTTGTCAGAGGATGCTTGCACGTTTGAACTTATTCTACCAAATACAGATTTAAGAAGTGTCAAATGGTACAACAGAAACTTAGTTTATTTTTGGCAAATTATTATATTTTGTCAAAGGTCATGGAACAAAAGTTGTTGTTTAAAATGTTAGTAATAATTCATCCATGCGAGATTATTTGTATCCCCGTAAGTAACCCCGTATTTTAGTCTAGGTCTTCTCGTGGGTCGCGTCTATCTCTGTACCAAAATTCATCAAATCTAGTTAAGCGGTTTAGGCATGAAAACGTAACAAACAGTTACTTTCGCATTTTATAATATTTGTTTGGATGACGCAACTACCGCCTGTTCGGCGCGTAAACGCCTATACTTCGCTAGGGGCGTAGGGTTGTCATATTACTATTTTAATTGGACGTAGTTAAACAAAAAAGATCCAATCCACATATTATCAAAAAATGAGTTATATGTACCGAACGATTCCTAAAGGCTAACCTCTTAGATCAGCAAAAAAAATCAAACATATAAACAAAAATAAATATCTCTGGAGTTACATGACATTGTAAGTTTTGAAAATAAAACAACAAGTGAGAAACATTTTTAAACTTCAAACTGCCATATCTCGAAAGTGACAATGGATGTGCATTGGATCCTTTTTGTTTAACTACGTCCAACTGTACCTACATAATTTAACAAAAAATAAAGTTTTCATCACAATATTCTCGTGCTTTATTGAAATAACCTTTGTCAAATGCAGTATTCATGTATTGATATTTTTATACCAGCATCGCGGATTTCCAATTTTTTTTATACAGTTACGGGACGAACAAGTCGTGCGCCTGGTGGAAAGTGACACGCCTGTCCAGAACCGTTGCAGTACCACTCGGAGCTTCAAAATAGCAAAAATCTGCGTCATCCTGAGACTGCGCCCGTTATCCTTCAAAATAGGAACGCAGTAATGCTAACATTACTGCTTGGCGGCAGAAATAGGTAAGGTGGCAGTACTTTCACAACGAGCTCTACTGCTACTGAAAAGTGTGGGAGTACGATCGAAGTAGATGTTAAATGCTCAACAATCGTGAATTTGAGGCACTCTTGTTCAGACACAACAATAAACGTCTACTGTTTGATGTCAGTTTCTGAACACCGAAGGAACTTTTCAATTCTCTAATGAATAACGCGTGTGACAACCCGCGCTACGCAACGTGAACGCACCGCGAGATTACGCGAGTCTGTGTACCGAACACACGATGCAAATTGTGTGGAGTTACCATGCTTATTATACCACAACTGAAAGTTATTTTAATGCCTTGGATTACCACATAAGGATATTTGAAATTAAATAACCATATTTTTAATAATGCATTTTATTAAACATTATAAAATTATTTACACCTTAACTACAATCGCCATCCTCGACTTTATAAGAAGAGTAGGTCCTATTCTGTCTATATTTAGAACTAATTGTATCAGTATTCAAAGCTATATTCAAAATAAAAAATCGCGATAGGCTGATTTCAAAGCCACAGTCAAGCTTACCCATATGGCAATTTAGTCCCCAAATATCATGTCGTAAGTCAACCCTATAAATTCTGCCTTGCATTTATTCCCGTAAAATCGATGTACTCAATAAAAACAAAGTAGCGCACTTAAACGATAAGCCAAACGAGGCGGGAATAATTGCAATTCCAGATTCACAGGTTCGAAGTGAAGATAATATTTAGGTACATCATTAATCTGGGATTCAAAATTAACACAGCCTTATTACTGACAAGTATACTAAAATTGCACTAAGTTCAACATTTTCATCAGATTCTAACATTTAAAATTGTGGTCTCTCACGGTCTGGATTTCACAGATCCCTTCGCACAGCCACACACCGGCCCCGCATTTTTTATATTAATAATTAACGATTATAGAATGACAATTTATCGCCGTGCACCAGTCCCTCCAATTTATTGCTATACATATTGATCTATGCACCTCTGCGGACGCATGTGTTATCAACTTATCATGGACGATCCAGATCCATCGGTGCGTGAGTCCGAGTACGTGTGAAGTGATCAATAAAATTACAAACCGTATGAGGCCGCCTTAATAATTGTAAAAAAAAATACCCACACACCACGTAGATTTTAATGGGTAGATAATGCATTAATACGTTAATATATACGATATTAGCGTATTAAAACATGTATGTGGCCTCGAGAATACGCACAAATGTCTAGTCACGTTACTTTTGATATAAATGAAAGTATCCATTACATACAATTTGTAGTCGATCTATGTACACACCTATGTATATACCTTGTTCCGTTGCACTGGAGGCAATTTTCGAACAAAAATGTGTAGTCTGGTTTCCCGTTGTCCGTACATAATGAAGCTATTTGATTCGCTCGCAACATTGAGGTAATTTTAGTAACTATTCCTACAAATTTTACAAATACATCTACTATTGTCTGAACATTTTACTTTAACCATTTAGAGCAGATAATGAAATAGAGAATTAACAAAAAAAACATACGCCAAAGATATAAGGTGAAAATATAACATAATATTTTAAAATTATAATAATTCGAACCAAATTAAAACAAACTATACACTTTACGTTACTGTTATAAAGTAAATAGGTGCTAAACAAGTGAACTCAATACATTTATATGACTAAGTTAATATTAGGTTAAAGTGTTTATTGATACATCGATCAGGCAGTGTTTTTTTTTCTTTTTTTAATTTCACGTTTAAACCACTAGTAGAACCGACAGGTAGCAAGGGAAAACCTCCTTGTCTTTGTTAATCTTAAAATTATCCAGATATAAATCCGGCTAAATACTAGTAAGTAACCTGCTGCCGTTAGTTGAAAGGGCGCATGTGACACTTTTTCAAAAAATTAGTTTAGCAACAGTCTGTGGGTCAGCTTTACTCAAAAGACCTACAACTCCCTACGCATTTTATATAACAATGCGTTCAGGGCTCTATTTGGGCTTCATCGACACTACAGTGCTTCGGACATGTTTGCCGACCCTAATGTAGAGGATTTTTACGCACTAATGCAAAAAAGATGCCATCCTGTCTGCGCAGAGTGCGAGAGAGCTCAAACAGAGTTCTCAAAATGATAGGGGATAGGTTGGGCTCTGGATCTGCTAGGTTCACCGACCTTCACGGCCTGGGAGCTCGGTGATCTTAGCAAGTATCATGTAGTATCTAACCATTAATTTAATTTATTTTATTTTATTTTTATCTATCATATTTGTAGGTACTAACAATGGAATAAGATAAATTGGACGTAGTTAAACAAAAAGCATCCAACACTGTCGAGATATGGCACTTTGAAATTTAAGTGTTTCTTGTTTTATTTTCAAAACTTATAATGTCACGTAACTCCAGAGATATTTATTTATGTACATATGTTGGATTTTTTGCTGATGTAAGAAGTTAGACTTTTGGAACCGTTTATAACTCATTTTTTGATAATTTTGTGAATTGGATCCTTTTTGATTAACTACGTCAAATTTGTAAGTGCACTAACATAATGGACGCTCTAGGTGAATTACGTATGAAATTATCTTGAGAAGAGATAATCAGTACCCACATTTTGAACTAAGTTAAATCAAGCTAAGTTAAATGGACGCATTTACAGAACAATTTGGTAAAAAGGCATAATAGCGTGTACAGGATTATTTCAAAAATACATACAACCTCGCAGCACTGTATCACTAATATTATAAACAACAACTTTCAATCTATGACTTTTGATAACAGATTTTAATTTCGTAAAAAATAAATAGATCTAAATATATCGCTCTAAATGGTGATAACTCCATGCGACAACAAAAGAAATTGCTAGCATAAATACCAGTACAATGCCAAACACAGAAGCGGGGGTCATTGTGGAGGTTGCCAAATATAGTTCTAAAAAGTGCCATATGATACAACAAAGACTTAAAAGTAAATTTTTGTTGAATTATGTTACGTAAAAAATCATAGAACAAAAGTTGTTGTTTGTGACGTTAGTATAATGAAGTCCTGCGAGTTTACTAGTATTTTACAAATGATGAAAAGACGCAAGCCACATTCAACTTCCTAATTCTTCTTCAGCTAAAGCTCTACAACCATGTATACTCTGTCTAACCATTTATTTAACTTATGATGACATATGCATGCCTCCGAAGTTTCGTAATTATGGACATACAATGTTAGGCAAAAAAATGTAATATTTCCTGGACTCTTTTATTTTTTAATTTTAGTGAAGCGACATGATATTTAGCTCCGATATTTATCGACCCAACAGATATGTAACGAAGATTATTCAAGTTCATAAATTTTGTTACCTGTCTAATAAATAACGAAATAATATTCTATAAATACTTATTGTTTCTTATAATGATTCGTCGGATTTTTTTCCATATGAACGGGAATCATCACGTGAATTATTATTAACACTAACATTAATTATTAATACTTGAGTACACAAATTGCACAAACGCAACATCATTTTTCCCCGAAATTCGATTAGGCTATTGATAATACTAATCTTGAAGAAAACGTCTGTGATGAATTTTTTCAATTGAAGTTTCAAATAACCTAAAAATATCTTGAAACTTACCCGTAATTGTAAATGTATAAAATTGTGTCATCCCTATTGTTTTTTTTAATTAAAGGGAGAGATGGCAAACATTCGAGTTCAAGCAGTAATTCAAGTTCAGAAGCGGAAGGAGAAGCTGGATATGTGGTAAATTAATAGAAAATAAAATTTTATAATTTTGTTTCTTTTCGTCTACCATTGCGTACTAGCAGTAATATTAATAGAATTCAAAGACTTAACTACTTTTTCATAAACCATACGTATCAGTAAGTAGTTTTAAACTGTATAATAATTGACTAAAAGTATCACTTCTACATAACATTCTAATATCCTTACACTAACGTCACTGAACATTTACGAAAATTTTACTTCGGTCATTCTTAGACTAGTGTTCACTATTGCCGTGGCAATTTTTATTATTTAAGTATAAATAATTATAACATAAATCTATCTTACAACGTTTGCAGAAAATGTCTACGTTTTTTCGTTTGGAGATAGCAAATATTTTTTTCATTTAATTTCTTTAAACATTATTTTCTCAGTTCTGAGTTATGCCCTTTGAACTAAAGGCGGCAGTAACGCTTTCTTTATGCAGAAGACAGCAGTCAGGCACTTCAATGTTAGAAATAGACTAGGCAGCGCAATCACAGACAAGTCCATATCTTACATGATTAACACACATTATTTGATTTAACAAAATCGGGACTTAAGCGCGTCTAAATTAACCCATGGTCTCGTAGGGACTAAAAGGGGCGGGTGTCAACACTTTCTAGCAGTACGAGCACTTGGTGTTCATTATTTATTTTTGCACTAGGGTTGTCACTAGACCGACACTCGATACTCACGACATCCGGCGACATAAATAAAATATATTTAGGTAACGTGCCAAAAGCTGATTTTTTAAGTCAAATAACGTCAATGTCTGTGACAGGACTCAAGAATGTTCTATAGTTAGCAAAAAAACACGTAATTCCTGACTGCTAGTTTGTATTCCAATTATTGACAACATTTAAAAAATCTTACCAGTAATTATGTAATTTGGATCGACCAAAATCTCATACAATTTTTTAAGTTAGGATATTTTGCCGTTACGTCGAGTATTTATTGTGTTAGAAAAGATTCAATTTTACGGGAATGAAAACGGGATGGAAGTTGGTTCAAACAGTGATATGAATAACTGTGAGGCCGTGAATTATCATTGGTGAATCAATGTATTTGAAATATAATTTATTTATTTTTTTTACGAAAAAGAAATTACTGTTACATAAGCTAGTTATGTACGAGTGGGTGTTGCGGCCGAGCGAATGTAATTTGTTTATGCACGGGTAACACAGGGATTACTAACGTTCATCCACAAATCCAACTGATGGAAATTGAAGATTTTGGACATAGATGGTGTGGTTATGGACACGTTAGCACTGGAGAAAAGTTTTGTATGACATTTTGGTCTACCCACACTTTAGTGGAGGTAATTGTTTGATATTTCTTAACCATGATTGAATATGTACTATTTTTCCTGTTTCTTTTCTTTCCTTCGTATTTTTCTTCTCACACTCCTGTCAAAAAGAAAAAACTAAGTTTGTATTTTTTATGAAACCCTTATCGAGAACAGGATCTGAAGCTGACTCGAAATTACCGCAGCGGACAATTATTTAATTTTTTTATGATACCATGTGACGAGCTTTAAAGCTTTAATTCGGAAAGCCGAGGAACACTGCCACTGCGCCTGTCACCTTGAGACCTGAGGTCACAAGTCTAATATGCCTGTAATTTCACCAGCACCTCGCATTACTGCTTGGTGGCAGACATATGTAAGGTGGCAGTACTTCCTCCGACGAACTCTTTCACAACGAGCTCTAATGTACTAAAATTTCTCAATCCGCTAGTAATATCTCTTCGTTGAAAATACTTTAGAAATATTACTAGAAAATTAAATAATGTTATTTCATGTTAAAATTGCTTTAGAATACTTATGAAATTATTTGTTTCCAGAATTGCATTACCGTAAGCCGAATGGATATTATATTTGCAATATTATCAGCTTCGCATTCTAGAGCAATATTTGTTTAATATTTGTAATTCACGAATATTATATTGTAACTGTATTGGGAGTATTAAAGAAGTTAATAAGAATAAATAAAATAGACACCACAATGTGCCGTACATGCATAATATTCATGGCCTGGTATTCCCCCGCCAAAGATTCTGTTTATATTTATATACTTGAATATCTTTATCCCTTCGTGACTTCTTGATGTTACATTATTTTGCGTAATAAGTTTACACCTGGAAAAAAAGAGTTTGCTACGTAAAAGAATAGAGATACTCGAGTATTGTTAGTGTATGACAAGATAGCTTTGGACTCAGGGCATTTTGCGAAAATTTAAACAATAATAAAAACCATAAAATTCGCTAACATGTACGTGACATTGATGTCAAAAATCGATAATGGTGCCTCCATATTTCAAGATCCAATACTAACTTGTCAGTGTTGAAATGCAATATGTATTGAAATTCCCCACCAAAGGGCCTGTTGAATTGTACTCCAAATATCTGTCAAGTGTTCGACAAACAACCACCGCGACATTATAATAGAGTGGAAGCTGGAAAACCAATTTCCATTCATTCAATAAGTAGTCTAGCCAAATTAAAAAACACGCTCCTTTTAGGAAACAGATTTCCTGCATGAAGTCTAGACTACCGAGTTTACGAATTACAAAATAATTTTATTTCCTATGTGTAACAATCGCGAAACCTAAGAACTGGATATTGTAGTTGAACTTACAAGAATTGGAGAGGATGTAGGTTATCTTTTTCTGTATCTAACGGAGCAACAAACATTTTTGCCATAAAGCTATTCTTCCATGAGGGGTGCAAAGTGGCTATTTTTTATCGAATTTGTAAATAATTGACAAACTACAATTTATCAAAAGCTACCCTTATTTCGTGATAACAAACATATCAACTAGATGGCGCTTATTGAAACGATATTTATGGATACCGCCGACTATGCTTTTATTTTGTTTAGGATTAGCGCCATCAACCCATACCAGCAAGCCTTAATTTATAAATTAGTTTGTAACACACAATGCCATCCATTGACAATTTCTATAGCTTTCCAGGCTATCGATCAGCGTCATCTGGATATAACGGAATTTTAACCTTTTTCAAAATTACGATCAGTAGTATAGAGATTAGTAGTCGGCTTGAGTTACTGGTACATTTTTTTTTATATTAAGTGACAGAACGTACAAGTCATTCGCCTGATACACGCCTACACGCCTACTACACGCCTGTCCATTACAGTTGCAGTGCCGTTCAGAGCTTTAAATCATAAAGATCTGAGGAGCACTATCACTGCGCCCGTCACCCTGAGACCTAAGTTAACAAGGCACATGTGCCTGTAATTTCACCAGCACCCTTACCCTTCAAAACCGGAAAACAGTAATGCTGACATTACTGCTCGGCGGAAAAATAGGTAAGGTAGCTGTACTTCCTTGGACGAACTCTTTCACAAGGAACTCGACTGCTACTTGCCTTTGATCATTTAGATAGAGCAGAAAAATTGCGCTTGAGCATTGACTTACAATTATATGGACGTCGGGTCCGCGCTAAAAAGTGTCCGCACTTGTAAGGCGCTAAAATCGTATACAGAGCGCGACACTCCGCTTTAGTCTTCATTTGTTCTACGGACAGCGCGATACTGCGATCACATTACAATTTAAATTTCGAATAGGTTGACTTGGGACATTTTTTTCGTGGTTTTTGTATTAGACCCGTCGTCCATTTATTAATTTGTAAGTCAATGCGCTTTAGCTAACTTACAATGTATATTAATAAAATTTACATGAAATTTTCCGTTTTTCCTATTTATTCCTCCTTTAGGTATTCAGTCAGCTACTTCGTCAAAATATAGGGTAGATTCTAAACATCGATGATTACTTAAGCTGTTAAAAAGGTGGTTATTTAGACCCGCAAGGAATTTGAGATCGAGGATATTGATTATTTTATTCGTTTGTTGGTTTTTTGTTGATAGATCTAAGGGTTCTGTTTGGATTTCCATTTGAGTGTTTGTTAACTTCTCAGTCAGCTACTTCGTCAAAATATAGGGTAGATTCTAAACATCGATGATTACTTAAGCTGTTAACTGATTTTGTTTATACGCATAAATTAAGTTAAAACTTTGTTGATTACTTCGTCACTTAAAAACTTGTTAAAAACAATTAGTGATACCCAAGTAAACGGCCCAGGAAACTCATAAATTAATTACCTTAGTAATGTTCGGGACAGCAATGTCAACCCTTTAAGGGAAGGTTTAGATAACCAAATTAACTTAATACTCTGTAGTGCTACACCCTATTGCTCTCAAAATATCGACAGTGTTTAAACTAGTTATGAGCACTATATAGATGGCAATTGCATTACCCAGACGGCTCACTCTACTCACGCCCACTCCTTCCTTATACCTCCATTAAGCTGACACAAAAAACCGAAATTCTAGTAGCAGTAGAGCTCCTTGTGAAAGAGTTCGTCTAGGGTAGTACTGCCACCTTACCTATTTCAGCCGCCAAGCAGTAATGTCAGCATTACTGTGTTCCGGTTTTGAAGGGTGTTGGTGAAATTACAGGCACATGAGACTTGTCAACTTGTGTCTCAGGGTGACGGGCGCAGTGGCAGTGTCTCACAGATCTTTGTGATTTAAAATTCTGAGTGGCACTGCAACTGTTATGGACAGGGTGTAGCTTACCATCAGGCGCATGACTTGTTCGTCTTTATAGAAAAAAACAAAAATCTAGAAATACTTTTACATGACAATCTATGATTATACCTTTATTTCACATCTAAAACAGGATCTAGAATATTTTAAGTTTTAATTGCCAGACATTGCGCTTGACAAGTAAAAAAGGGATTACGTAAAAACGGAGTTACGAGGTTTTCAAATGTAGTCAACGATATCGCTCTGCTATTACAATAGCGTCGTAACTCAAAATTGTGAAAATGAGAAAACACAATTTGAAAATTAAAAAAGATACTGAATGGATCTTACTGCGAGTAATGTGATTATTTTTATTTATACATAATACTTAATTATCCATTTATAAACGAGAATATCGTCGCCTTAATTTCTCAAACTCGTATCGTAAAACTCAAAGTTACTGTAATGCAAAAAATTGATTGTATACAGAGGGGGCTCGTGGGAGATTTCAGAGAGAGTTCACTTACCTACATATTTTAAATAAAAAATAAAACTCATATTATAGGTTCCATTTTAACCAATGCCACTAAACACTACGCTTCTAACCAACGATTGAATAATAAGAAAACTCTCTTTCGCACTCATGGTATCCAGTACTGAATTTTGTAAACAATGTCGGATCATCATCGCGAAGCGCTCCACTCAAGGGTCAGTATTCTATACTATATTAAAGAGAAAGATAAAAATCGAATTGTGTTTGTCGTTCATTAAGAGGGAGCAGAGGAAAAATTCCTAATCTTCGATTTCATTTTAGAGGGGTGTATCCACTTTAAAGTCAAAAATAAAATATTGTATGAGTAACTACACGATATATCGTATTCAAGCATAGACATTAATCAGAAACATAAAACAATAAAGTTTCCTCAATAGATATAAAAATCACGAAATGACCTCTAATTTTCACATTTTATCGATTTATCCTCGAAATGCTACAGGTTATTAGGACAAAAATTAGATAATTAATTATATTTATGCATGATCGACAACTGTCACTACGGATTTTTTTTTAATCCCTGTAGTTTTAGAGTTATTCCGCTAAAACGAATTTGGTACTTTTAATGCGCAAAATTCAACATCTCCTGTCGCATGTCACGCGAACTTCAGGCATATATTTGTTTCACAAATTTGGGCGGAGCCAACGTCGCAACTTTTTTGGCATGCTTCCTCTTAATTAAAAAAAATACTGCGGCTAGTAATATAATATGAAAGCAAAATTAATAAATTTATTTTGGTGGGTTGGATAGGAGTGGGAGTTCACTGCACCAGCGCTCATTAGGACAAGCCGCCTCTGATTGTATATATAAATTTTGCACGCTGATTTCCCATCACACATCACGTTTTACCTATTCTCAAAGTAATAGTAATGCATCCAAATTAACGAGCGAATGAATGAAACTCTTTATACACATAAAATTACTGTCACACCATAGAACAGTATTATAAGTAAGTATAGAAATAGTAAGTTAATGTGCAACAGGCGGCCTTATTGCTATGTTGCAATTTCTTCCATGCAACCTTAGGGTAAACATTTGGGATATGTAAAAGGGTAAAATTTGTGGATATTTTTTTATTGAATTGTTCTTCAATTATTTTTATGTGAAATTGCTCCACTAGTTTGTTACAATTATTAATACTAAGATCGAACACTCAGAAAAGAATCCTCCGATCCGGCCGGATTCGAACCGACGTCTTCTAGCATACCGTGCCAGACGCTATACCAACTAAGCAACGGAACGAACCAGCGGATATCATAAATTTCTCTATGTGCTTGCGTCGTATTTTTGTATTTGGTTTTTTCAACGAATTTTTAGCCTTAGCGCCATCTATGAGTTTGCTATGCTGGGTATGCTTTGTTGGTATAGCGTCTGGCACGGTATGTATTTTTTCTGGGTGTTCGATCTTTGTATTAATAATTATAACAAAATTTGTGACATTAAAGGTACGTCAAATGCCCCTTTTTTAACGTACACACTCATAGCCCCACACCAGGCATACCCTGTATCGCGGATGCCATGGCCGAACACACAGTCAACCATCAATTACACCCAAACTCACCAGAGATGCATGTAGGCCATACAAATACTTCACCCGGCCCAGGAATCGAACCCGAGACCTATGCGTGACAGGCTAGTATGAATAACCGTTCGGCCGCAGAGGATGTCAAAATGTATGTATGGTATATAAAACCAGTGGATTTTAACGAAATAATTCCCATGCTGAACCATCACTAGAATGCAAGGTCCTTTATTCTAATTTCAAGTGTTATGCTTTTTGCCCCGTATAGTATAGGAAACCACACCGCGCAATATAATAATAATACTTATTTATACGTGCGTATTGGTGAAAGCCTTGACATGCAAAAAGCCCTTAATATTAAAAGTCATAATGTGCCTCGTACAATTCACATGTACAAAAATTTGAGCAAAAAAGTGCCTTAGAATACCTACATAGTTTTGTAAACGAACTATTGACAATCTCTCGACTCTTCGAACTCTAGTGAAAGGATCATAATATCAGTTCGATAATTCGCAAAGTGACACCCAGGGGTCGACAGCAAAACTACAAGTGGATCAGATCAGCGAAAAAAGAATTGGAGTGCATGAGATGTAAAACAACAAAGGTCCACGACTGTGGATCCCATTCCCGCTGATTGTGGACAAATTCATAAATGGAATAATCCACATAACCCAGCAATTGCTTATAAATTACATATGGCGTAACCCTTTTTCAAACATAAACGATAACAAAACTTGAAAAAACCAGTTTTTTCTAGTTTTTCTACAGTTAAGCCTGTCAAAGTAAGTAGCTGTCAGCTGTCAAAAGCACATTTCAAGTTAATGATTTTATAAAAATTCAATACTAAACAGGTCTACTCAAAACTGGCACATGACACCGAGACAAAAGTTTGGGGATCTTTGTTTTAGATTCTACATTATAAATATTGCAACAAAAAATAGTATTAGTCAGCATGCGATATCGATTGTATCGATACTACCATTAGCTCTATCGATATTGTTACTAGTTTTCAACACTGCACCAAGTAAGCCTTATAAGCGAAAAGCTCAAAGTCACCGCACCATAAATCTTATTCCTTAACAATAACGACCATGCAATTGGTTTTAGTTACTTACGCGGCATGGTTTCCTAATGTGATGTATGTAGTAAGAACATAAGTTACCGACGCGTTATGATTTTGGGGTCCATATGGCCGGTGTCGCCTAGGGTACGCAGCGTGACGTTGCCGTTCGGGTGGATTGAGATCCACGTTATGGAGCCATGATTTAGGGATATCCTTAACCAGGCTTCCGGTGGGAACTGTAGTGCTCTGAAAATTATAATAGTACATTATGTCATAAGGGCGGAACGAACAGAAGTACAGATACAAAGTTTTTCAAATATAATGTTTTTCACCACACTTGCGAGAAAGTTAAAAAAGGATTTATTTAATATTATTTATGATTCGAATAATTATTTTTAATAGCCTTTTTTATTAAATTATTCTATTTCTGAATGAACTAGAAATGAAACGTTTTCAAGCCTAGCTTTCATTTTATTTTGTTTCATTTATCACTTTTATAAGATACAATGTACTCATAAATACTATGGCATACTTAAAGAATAATGTCGAAATCATAGATTAAATAATTCTTTAGCGAGTACAAATTTCATAATTACAAGTTTGAATAAAATAAATTCATTAATTTTTCAAATTATAATAGAGACATAGCTAAGTTTGGAAATAAAATCAAATTTAAAAGAAACTCAAATGATTAATTAGTATATAACCGGGCTGCTATCTACAACTGTCAGTTTCCTAACGTTGAGCGACACCTAACCGCCAAAGAAAGAATTTCAGTAACCACGTATAGATTAGGTCCACATTAATAGTTCACGTAATATCAAATATACTGATTCGATGGATTTGTAATAAATAAGACATTAACTACTTTATTACAAAAAATAAAGTAGATAATTCTTTCTTCAAATATAGCTAGAAAGTGTCGAATATATTTTATTCAATTATGTAACCTCCACAACTTCAAACTGGAATATCTAAAGATAGAAGAAGAAAGAAGAAGATTCCAGACTTAGAGAATAGTAAACCCAAAACAAAATTCGTTCAGGAATTTAAACTATATATTTTCACATATTTTTTATAAACAGACATACAAATTATGTCAACAATATTTTATATGGGAGTTCACTAAGGTCAGATTAAATTAAAAACTAAATTATTAAAA
>NW_020653575.1:1785901-1802073 GCF_003589595.1 Hyposmocoma kahamanoa | reverse complement strand
TATTTTATTATTTTTTTATTTCGTTATATGTTATTTTATTGTTATGGCAGTGCTATGTGATCAAGAGTCAAAAGTGCTTTTATCACATGAAAATCACAAAAATAATAATAACTACACGAAACAAACTATTTATACATATAATGTGAAATATTATATATACGTAATTTACGTATAACTCTTGTAATTACGCATAAATAAGTTATACCCTAATTTCGTTAATAGAATCTTTAAACATTTCCCTTGAAAAGTTGTCATTTTGCTGATGTGACCCTAAAACACTACGGGTGTAAATTCTTCAATTGAAAGAAGTTTGCTTAGTTGCCTTGACGTAATTCAATTTTATTCATTAATTGGCGTAGGTTCATCGCTGTGGTAAATCAAAATGACCGGCATTTGATCTACCTATTGAGATCGTGTCTGGCTGAAATGCCCGGCACTTAAAATAATCCCAAAATTAAGCCAAAATGATATATCGCAAAAAAACTTATACACAAATAACACCAAAACAGTCAAATGTCCAAAAAAATACATAGGCTTATTATATAAGCCAATATCATTTTTTGAACATTTTTGAAAATTCTAGCCGGCGACGAACGTGTTAAGAAATAGATATGGCGCCATTTTGATTTTTACATCACCCTAAATACATTTTCAAGTTTTCTTAACAAAACAAAACACAAACAACGTAACAATTAACACGCACATAAGTATATTATATTCCTAAGCTATGTATACATGTACGTGCGCTGTAAATTGTTACGCGCAAACAATATGATCGTAATAAATCATGACGCTCACCATGATCCCTTTGAGCTGATTCACCAATGGCGAATCAGCGAAAAAGTTGTTCACCGCGGAGAATATGTTTGTGCGTTTGCTCGTCTCGATGCTGCAGGCGTTCCCACGCCCGCCCACTGCCTGTCAAAACAAACACGGTCTTAATGTCTTACAGCTTTTGTTAGTAAGTACTTTAACGCCCTATTACAGCCACCGCCGAGTTCTAGCGAAGTTTTGAATCCTGTCAGATCTAAATTTGAAATAGAAGGACACAAAGAAATGCAATTAGTTTATGAAAAAAAAAACGCCAAGCCTTAATTAATTTTCTTAATTCAAAACCTTCGCAGTTTGTAAAACATTTGCATGACTTGAATGTACAGTAAAAACCAACGTGGTTGTAAAATTTAAATGTTGCTTGGAAATGTGATTAAGTAATAAAATGTTTTTTCAATTTAACACGCTGACTATATATAAATAAACCCCCATTCGATTACATTGAACAAGGCCTTTTCCCATCGGGTTGGGCAGACAACATCCTTCCACTTGCTACGGTCCTGACATATACCCTTCGCCTCATCAACAGCGTCAGTGCTTTCATACACACTGGTTGTTTATGAGTTACTATTGATAATTTGATCATGGTAAGTTCGCCTTGATCGGCCTTTACGAACTTGCCCGCTCACACTCGCCTTAGAAATCTGTTTCGCCAATCTTCTTTCATTCATTCTCTCTACATGTCCGAAGCATCCCTTTCTCTGTCTTTGTCACTACATCTCCTAAGCCACAACGCTCTATCACACTGTCCGGTAATTTATCTATCAGAGTTACTCCAGCTATAGTTCTCAAACCTCTCATTATTACTGCATTAATTCTACTTACGTGCGTCATCAGCCAAACCCAACATTCACTACTAGAGACTACTCCTAGTAGTGTAGGAACCAGAACCGCTCCAGACTTCCTGGTGAAATTACAGGCACATGGGACTAGTCAACTTATGTCTCAGGGTGTCGGGCGCAGTGGCAATGCCCCTCAGATCTTTGTGATTTAAAGCTCTGAGTGACATTGCAACTGTTATGGACAGGCGTATCGCTTACCACCAAGCGCATGATTTGTTCGCGCCGTCGCTTAGTAATTATAAAAACAAAGGCACATCCAGTCGTGCCTTTTCAAACATTTTCACACAATAAGTTAGTAACATTTAATTTGTCACTTCAAAAACAAAGTACACAATTAGTTCAGGAGTCACTTTGTGGATATCCATGTCAATAAAAACGAAAGTAAATTAACTTACTACTCTATGAAGCCAGTGAAGGTTAAATCGTGCAACATAGACGTGCTTGTGTGAATAATTTTTTCATGCAGTTCATTTTCCCACCTTCCCTCTGCATACCCAATTTGAGTGGGTATATATTTGGTGGTGGTACCTGTGATTACTACCCTCCTTGCCATAATCATAACTAACGCAACGACATTTTTATCGAAATTGAGTTTTTAACGTATCGTTAATATGCTGAACTATTGGTTAGTTCGATTCCCGGGCCGGGTGAAAGATTTGTATAGCCTACATTCATTTCTCTTGCGAGTTTGGTTGTGGTGAGTCTATGCGTATGTCCATGGCACTCGAGATACAGGGCGAATGCGGGGCTATGAGTATGTGCGTGTGCGTCATTTATACGTCCCACTGCTGGGCACGGGTCTCCTCTCAGGCGAGGGTTTAGGCCATAGTCCACCATCCTGGCCCAATGCGGGTTGGGCACTTGACACGTTATCCGAGGGTTGTGAATTGTGAACCTTCTTCGACGTGCAGGTGCAAAAGGTGCGAGCCCGGATTTCTATCTCGGCCTTTGTTTGAGAGGGGTAGGTCAAACTACCTTTTTTTTTCTGTCAACCTACCACAATTTTAAATAAAACTGCACATATGTAGCGTAAATTGGAATATTGTTTGTAAAATTAAAAATAAGGTTTGTAACTATAGAGGAAAAAAAATACGGTGGTTTGCATTAATATTCATAACTTGGTTGATGACTTTACCACCTCAGTCAACCGTGACCATGGGACCTGCAAGGGGCCCGAAACGTTCGTTTGTTTTAAAAAACGAATATACTCGATTTATATCCGGAGAAATAGTTTTCTATTTAAATAAAACTGTCAAATTTCTATGATGAAAAGTTACGCCTACACGTTTGAAATTCTAAGATGGAGAAGAGGTCGTGTTTTCCGGAGTGAAACTGAGCGTATACATGAATATTGAGTATTAATTACTATAGTTAATTAAACAATCTCTATGCAATAAGGTTAATAAACGAGAATTAAGTGGCATTATAAGATCTCAATATAATGTTAAACGTTGTTGAAACAAGCAACGTGTAAAACAGCTATTTTTGGTATAATTGCCGCTACAGAATATAAAAAGAAAATGATTTTCAACGAGAGACATATCGGTTTACATTCAATTTAATTTATTATCAAAATATGAAAATTTTATATTAAATTAGATATTCTGTGAAGCCCAAAACGTTCATTATTTAATCAATTTTCCAATAGAACTACCCAGTTAGACTCTAATTACCAAGTTAATTCAAAAGAATTAGGTCTTTTTCCGTCAATTTAGCTTGTCAGGACCCCGATTCAGAACTCTTCGATATTTTAACCGAATCGTTCGATTGGACATCGTTCTCGAGTCGAAAGGCGCTTTGTGAGCTATTCAGAACATTCCGAATTAAACGTTCGATTCGGATTCGGATACGATATCGTTATCCAACTGCGTTAGCGGGTTAGTCGATGAAACAGATAATAAGAAAAATTAAAAACCGTTTTGTATACATTTTTTAAGAGTTTAAAGGCCTAAAATATAGGAATGCATTAGGTTTGCATTAAAATAAATGAATAAAATTGAACAAAATCAGACTAAATTTGAAATAATAAGCTAATCTTAAAAAAAAAAAGTCACTAACACTTCATGGATCCCTGTTATTTTATTTATAGGTAAGGTCAGTACTTCCCTGGACAAACTCTTTCACAAGGAGCATTCTCTTTTATTGTTCGTTTCACGATTTATTACAGTTAGTTACATGGCAACATTCCCATCTTATAATTATATCCGATTATAAGTGACTTGTCATAGTTACCGACCAAATAAGAAATGTCAATTATGACGCACAATAACTATTTGTCCCGCTAGTTATTGTTTGTATAATATTAAGTGACGGAACGAACAAGTCGTGCGCCTGATACACGGCTGGCTATAACAGTTGCAATGCCACTCTGTGCTTTAAATCGCAAATATCTGAGGCGCACTGCCACTGTGCCCGCACCCTGAGACATAAGTTGACAAGTCCCATGTGCCTGTCATTTCACCAGTACTCCTACCCTTCAAAACCGGAACATACTAATGCTGACATTACTGCTTAGCGGCAGAAATAGTTAAGGTGGCAGTACTTCCCTGGACGAACTCCTTACAAGGAGCTCTACTGCTACTAACTAGGTGGCTTGTGGCCGCTGGTATGTACTGTTGGGCTGTCAAGCATACATACATTTTACTTTTAAAAAAACTAGAAGATTGTTGCTGACTCTATACAATAACGCAATACTGCAGAAGTCTACGATTTTTAACTTGGTAAACAACGACGAGCAGAGCAAGTGATTTTGTATCGTGAATAAAGAACACACCTTCAACTGTATGTGTGGTTCAAAATAGTAGTCTTCTGCATTACTGCGTTATTATATAAAAACAGCCGTATCTCTGCCGACGAATATGCTCCTATGTAGTGCAATTCTATTTCAAAATAAAGGGTACGTCGTTCCCCTACCGAAAAGGTAAAGAAGGAAGCTATATATTTGGCTTATTAAACCTTCAGCCCTACTTAGCTTAACAAAGTTAACACACTGGCTTCTTAAGTTTTCGCGAAGTTCTAATTTTGTCATTGATGTTATACTTTGAGGTGTTTGGATATTAAACTAGTTTTTCGGATCATGATCGTGTTATTTAGTGATATTTGCTTTTTTAAACAAATCAACGTTTGTCTTTCACTCAACCGTAACCATGGGACTTATAAAACATTGCTTTATTTGAAAAAACAAATATACACGCTTTAGATCCGAAATAATTATAGCTTTTTTATAAAATAAAGCGACTTGAAAGTTTGCTTAACCCTTTTCGCTGTGTTTTATTTTCATTAGACGTCTAGGTATGTGCCAAGTTTTATTGAAAACAGTTAACGGAAAGTGAGTGAAATTCAATAAACTGGATTCATCCCCTAATTTTCTACCCATAGAGGTGGAATATTGATGATATGGAATATTCTCTTCAAATTTGAATGGAATCACTACCTAAGCACTCTCGAAGAAAAACAGAATCTCCGAAATCGGTTCACAAATGTCAGAGTAACGCGTAACATACACACAAAAAAATACAGATGTGGTTGAGAACCTTTTCCTTATTTGAAGTAGGTTAAAACAAATCTTTTTTTGTAAACTATAATAATAATAATAATGATGATGATGATGATGATGATGATGATGATGATGATGATAATAATAATACCGCCTCTCCCATTTAAAAATTCAAAATTAATCTTTTAGGCCTTGGGAGAGGCGAGAGTTTAAAATAAATACAATAATAATAATAACGCACACACTCATAGCCTCCGCACTAGGGTAACCCAGTATAGACAAACGTGGCGAGTCGTTGGCTGTTAGCCTCGATATAGCCAAAGCGTTCGATCGGGTCTGGCACAAAGCTCTTCTCTCCTAGAAGCTCCCGGCGCGCGGCGTACGGTTTGCCAGCCCAGTTATGCAGCTGGATTGTCGATTTCCTTCGTGAGCGGAGAATTCGCGTCGTTTCTGACGGCAGCATTTCGAGGTTCGTGAATGTGAACGCCGTACGGCCGAACGGCGTACCACAGGGATCCGTCCTATCGCCCACGCTTTTCCTTCTGCATATCAATGATATGCTTCCACTTGGGAATATTCATTGTTATGCAGATGATAGCACTGTTCATGGGGGATATCACGGATTCCCCGCAGCTGGGCGCGCCGATACTGATAGAGAGCGATTTGATCTTGTCGTTGAGCTCAATAGGATATTGGACCTCATCTCTGCATGGGGATCTAGTAATCTTGTTGAGTTCAACGCCAAGAAAACACAGGTTTGCGCGTTAACAACAAAATTGTCGCCGTTCCTTCCCATGCCTTCTCTGATGAGCACAGCACTTTCACCTCGGAGCAATTTCACCTTGCTCGGTATGGAAATCTGCTGTGATTTGAATCCAAGGAGCTACATCGAATCTGTGATCAAAACAGCCTCACGGAAACTCGGAGTCCTGAACAAGGTGCGACGTTTTTTCACGCCGGACCAGTTATGCCTGCTGTACAAAACACAGGTCCGGTCTTGCGTTGAGTATCGCACTTGTCTATGATGATGCCTTGGATAAATTACAGCGTCGTGCTTCTCGAATTATAGGCGACGAAGAGGTCTCATCACGCCTTGAACCTCTGCAACTGCGTAGAGATGTTGCATCGCTTAGCGCCTTTTACCGCATGTACCATGGTGAGTGCTCTGAAGAGCTGTTCAACCTCATCCCCCCTTCCCCTTTCCTGCTCAGAAGCACGCGTGCTGGCCTTCGTAGTCACCGTTTCACTACCTGCCGAATTCCATCGCGTGCTTCGGTGGCTCCTTTCTCTGCCGCACGGTTGACAAATGGAACTCCCTTCCGGCACATGTCTTCCCTCCCTCTTATGATATGGGGTCCTTCAAACTAGGCGTGAAGAGGCATATTGTAGGCAGGCAGGGTGGAGGTGGCTAGTGCAGTGAGGATTTCATCGCTGCACTAGGTTCCTTCGCGTTTGGATACCACTTTCCACTTAACATCAGGTGGAGTGGAGTCATTTGCCTGTCACGTATGTAAAAAAAAAGTCTCGTCGCGGGTACCATGGACACACATACAGCAACCACAAATTGCACCCAAACTCACAAGAGAAATAAATGTAGGCCATACAAATATTACTCTCGGCCCGGGTATCGAACCCGGGACCTCTGCGTGGCAGTCCAGCATGGTAATCGTTCGGCCACGGAGGCAGTTAATTTAAATTTAAAAAAGTTAATTACAAATATGTAACAAACAACATGGTAACAAATTAAAATATGATATCAATAACAAGTGACAACAAGCACAAGCGATGGTGGTGCCATCTCAGGTTCTCTTTGAATTTGGCTACCTATAGATCATACAGAATAAATATTTGCTGGAAGATCAGAAATATCTCTATCAGAAACATCAGAGATCAAGTGATAGATAGGGAAACTTTTTGAACCACAAGCTCAAGTCAAGGCGATGGTTTTGACATAATTCGTATATATATATATTAGAGATGCGCCGAGTACTCGTTTGCTACTCGGTACTCGCTGTACTCGGCCGTTTTTTTACTACTCGTACTCGGCCGAATAATTCGGTTCATGAGAAGAGTACTCGGTTAAAATAAAACCGCTATAGACATAATAAAGTAAAACCAACAATATATTTAAAATAATCAAAAGAGATATATATTTATATTATTATCTATTATTATATTAGCTCAATTACCATTGACATAGTTGTTCTCCCAGAAGAAGTCATGGTATCAATAATGATGTACGGGAGTCGTGGTCGGATGGGCTCGGTGAGTACCAGGAAAATCCGAAACCTTCGAAAAATGGACTGCATAAGGTGGGACCCCGGCTGCGCGGCTAAAGTATAATATCTACCGGCAGGGTCGTCAAACTAAAAATGGCCGCCACCCTAAGCAGTTTCTACCAGAAGTGAAAAAAATTCAAAATTCGAATAAACAAGATGGTCGCCATACAAATTTCAGAGCCTTGTAACTCGGCGAGTATTGGAGATAAGCGGGGGGTCCTCGACCAAATGCCTGAAAAAAATTTTTTTCAAGATGGCCGACTCAAAATTGGGGCCCAAAAAAAGTGGTCCGATCCGGCAGAAATTTGGCATGCGGCCGTGTATCGGGGCCCACAATAGAAATATGCGATCGAAACTTTGATTCCGCCATTTTCCAAGATGGCCGCCATACATGTGAATTTTCTTCGTTTTAGGGTCATTTTTTTTCCCAGAAGGAAGAGTACGAGTGGGTAAAAATGATGTAGCGAAATTGTAGTCGGATGGGCTTGGTGAGTATCAAAAGGTACCGTAGTCTTCAGAAAGTGCTCCGCATCAGGGAGGACCCCAGCTGCCCGGCCACAGTGTACGTCTTAGCTCTAAGGTCTCCAAACAAATGATACTCCACACCCTGGGCAGTTTCTACCGGGAGTAAAAAAATCTGAATTCGCAAAAAAATGGCCGCCATTCCCACTCAAAGTCAAACAAAGAGAATTCTCTACTGAAATATGAAGTTCAACTCCCAATTTGTCGCCATAGACAAAACAGGCTCTCGTGGGCCGCTTTAGCTGCCCGGCGCAACGCGCGCCATCTAGTTATATATATAAAGCTACAAGTTTAGACTCACTTAGAAAAATAGAACGCATACTTCCCGATATGGTAGAAAAAAGATATTTATACCGTTGTACGCAGATAGGCTCCAAGGCAAAGAGTCAAATATGAAAAGACCTGAATGTGGAAAATGTAAACGAGTGATCAACGGCCTGCAAAAACTATAATACATGGGGGGATACACCCTGGTCAATTTACTGCCTTATATTGCGTTATACTGCAATTATGCCTGGGTAATCTCGTTCCAACATAGCTCTCTAAAATCTGCTGCCTAAAACTCCCTCCGTGGCCGAAAGGTTACAATTTTAGACTGCCACGCAGAGGTCCTGGGTTCGATTCCCAGGCCGAGAGAAATATATCTATGGCCTATATTTATTACACTCCTGAGTTTGGGTGTAATTTGTGGTTGTCTATGTGTGTGTCCATGGCACCCGCGACACAGGGTGACGGGCGCAGTGGCAGTGCCCCTTAGATCTTTGTAATTTAAAGCTCTGAGTGGCACTGTTATTGTCATGGACAGGTGTGTAGCTTACCATCAGGCGCACGACTTGTTATAAAAAAAAGTATTTGCTCCAGGGCTAAGTAGTAGTCAAGAGCAAGACGTTTTACAAAAAAAAAATAGTATTTAATGTTCCGTGAAATGAAAGTGACTTTTAAGAGTCAGCACTCATTGCTCTTCCCTTTAAATAGACGTTCCTTTCCCTATCTTTATTGAGACCCTCTTACAAATACCAGGCCGTAAATGTTACAGATTGAGCTTTACAAAAAGACAATCGGCTAAATTGGCTACCTTCCGATTTGTTGAGAGTCGTTTCAATCACAAGTTGATCAAAGCCTGACAAATTAGCGATAAAATGTCTCACGGGTATTACAACAAGGAGGACGAGTTTGTATGCAAGGTAAATCATCATTTGTTATTAAAAATTTACATACATTAAATTATAAATAAGTGCATTTATTTTACCTATATAAGGATTTCGGAATTGAATTAGGACGGATTTGTACATTCAAGAGCACGTCAAGCTTGACACTTACTTTGAACTGTTCTTATCGTAAGCGGCATAGAGTTGGATTTAAATCTTAAGTGTCAAGCTTGACGTGCTCTTGACCCTGTACCTAAGTTGTATTTTTTTGTATCTAACTTTTTATATCTATTATTTAATTATTTTTTTTATATATATATTTAGTAATCATAATTTTTTCTTAGTTGTTTATTACTGAAATACATCACCACATCTCGGTGTTGGTGGCACAATCATTAAATATTTACTGCAAAAGAATTAGTTATAAGTTTTAATTGTGTCTACTGTTTGTTGAACCAAATAAAAACAAAAAAATTGCGTCCTTAATGTCCATAAAAAATATCCCTATAATTTATTTTATTGTCAAAAAAAAACGTTATTCTCAGTATCAATACAAGCTAAGTCCTAACCATAAATCAATAAATAATTTTTACACGTACTTATTTCAAAAGTTGTCAAGTGTGTTTTGGTAATTAAATGTAACGAAACGCAACGTTGACCACATCGATCGCATTTGACTTATCAGTGCGAATTGGCGTGCAATATCCCAATTTCTACTGCCCCGGCCACGAATTGCACATCGAGTTTACTATTGTCTATCCTGATATTCTGAAAATACCAAAAACTGTTCACTATCGACATCAGCCTGGTCTTTCCCAAATTTCACTAATGTGTCATTATCTCGATTGCACGAGAATTGGGCCCCAGGAGCTCTGTTCGAGGCCAGTGAAGGTTATAGGTAAACATTCAACCGAAAAAATTGGAAAAATCAAAGGGGTGGTAATTCAGGCGGCCAATTTATATCTATTTTTATCTGACCAGAGGTCATTGCTGACAAGAGGACATGACTGTATAATATGAGTCTGGTAACCGAAACATAAAATGATATTTTTCGATACTTGTATTCACGGAGCATCACTATCGCAAAATATTAACGGCTTTCGAAGTTCATACATGTACATATATGACGTCATAGTTTTGCAACTTTGAAAAGCCACCCCAAGAAGCTAGACATCTAACTTTGTTGGTATAAAATCACAACCTTAATGTAATAAGGCCACGTCTGCACGATGACGAGTTTTCAAGATGACCGAAATTTATCGATAACTTCTTTATGGTTCAATAAGAGATATTTTATATTAAGATGATGTTTCTCACAGATGGCGCTACAGCAAAAAATCGTTAGAAAAATTCGTAAGGTGGCTTAGTTGCGTCTGGCACAGTTTGCTGGAAGACGTTGATTCGAATCCTGCTAGATCGAAGGAATTTATTTCTAAGTGTGTATCTTTGTATTAATAGTTATAACAAACTAACTATTCTTATTAGACAATAAGTAGGAATATACAGGCAAGGTACAATAAAGGCTTAAATACTAGAAACTAAAACTACGATTAAATTACATCAACACAATTGGGTCCCCGCGGCAAGATGCGCAAGATACTGGCAGCATTCCGCCTTTATACAAAGGCTACGTTGCCCAACGCATTGGCTACCGATTTTCCAGACAGTCTATAAATTTTTTGGATAAAATTCTACAGATGAAGAGCACCGAGACCCCACGGGCCGAGGCCCCACTACCTATTTACAGCGTTTGGAGTCCCAAACACTGTAAATAGGTAGTCGCAGCCGAGGGCCTGGTACCTTCCGCCAGCTCAGCTGCGGAGCCATTCCCTCCTGCTGGTGTGCTGGAGATGGGATGGGGCAAGTATGTCGGCACACGTGCCGTCTCACACCAATGCCTGGCCCATACCATACAAAAATGATTGAATACCATTGTGATCAAAGATTAACAAACCTAAAAGTACATGAGTTACAAAATTGCACACGTATACATAATTTGTTTCATGTATTGTTATTTTTATAGCATGAATCACATGTGGCTTTATTATACTAAAGATATGAAATTGATTTTAGCAGCAATTAGAAATATTTGTGTTACTGCTCGTTTATACCGTCAATTTTAGTTGTTTCTTCTAACCTTATGATCTAATAAATAGTAGGAAGTTTCTTAAGTAAATACAAAAACTGGGCTTCAAATAGTGCTGGCTCACATCGGCTGTTTGCTTTAATCCAACCTTACGATAACCCAGTTGTCGACCGGTTCGATTTTATATAGTACGTTTCTTTTCATTTTTATTCACAACACACGAATCGAAAGTCAAACTGTCGTATTCGGAACCGAACCGAAATGACTGAAGTCATTTCGATTTGAAATCGTTTCTTGACTGGCAAAGGCTACAAACGTTATTATTACAAACGTTATATATACAGATATCGAATGAAAGTTATCGAACGTCTCATAGTTTATGAAACAAGAATGAAATAAGCAAATCTCTTATTATTTTAAACAAACTCTGCATTTTGTTCAATTTTATTAATGTATTTTAATGCAAGACTAATGCATTCCTATATTTTAGGCCTTTAAAGTCTTAAAAATATATATGAAAGGATTTTCATTTTTCTCATAAGCTATTTCACTAACTCCGTAAACGCTGTTGGATAATGATATCGTATCCGAATCCAATGTTCTGAACAGGGGGTCTACCCTCGATCTCCGTCCGACATCCGTCTGAAACAATTACTGCCAAATAAGCAATACTTGACTAAATGAAAAGACGCGTGATGCGAATGAAGCTTCATACTGGATACTTGTCTTTAGATTTTGTCGAATATTATTTATTTGACAATAATTGTTTCAGTAAAATGTCGAAAAGTTCTGAATCGGGGCCCAGATAAATACGTAACCGAACAATGGTGAACAAAAACAACTGAGTCTTTTATTCACTATAAAATCAATAACATGAAACAACAATACCGAATTGGTATCCTTGGTAACAAAAGTTCCATAAGATTATAATTATGTCAAAAGTACTTATTAGATATCATAAAAATAATACGAACTGTACAAATCATGCAGATATTCGTGAAATTTATAACTTTCCAATTTAATCATGAAAAAGTTATAGTTGAATTTTGTTCCACCTTAATCTTAAACCTCTTTCTTGACAAGTTGTCATCTTGCAGATTTTTCATTTTTTATTAATTTATTGTGAACATAACAGAATTTACATGGGTCTATTATCATTGTTCAGTGTCCCAAAAACCAGGTTAGTTATATCGTACATCCGGAAAATATTGTTGTCTGTGACCGTACACTGCCACTCGTCAACTAGTAGAAGTAATAATAATAATAATTGTTTATTTTCTCAACACAAAGAAATAACATACACTTATTTTATAATCAACTAACAATTTTAAATGTTGTATCCCTTGTGAGAGACTGGAGACCGTATTAGGCAACTAAACCTGTATTAAAGCTCACCAAGCTCACACTCTCTCCGAGTAGTCTTTAATAAAGTCAATAATCTTAAAATAAAAAACCAATATATGTATGTTGAGCAATAAAAATTGTAAATACTATCTAATTATGCTAAAAACACGTGTTAATGTGTGTAAGTTGAGTGTACGTAGATGCGGCAGACGCGTAGTACCTACACGCCTAGTTACACAAAGAGTATAAATTCGTGGTAAATTAAAATCTGATGTATCTTGATCATACTGTTCTGTACCTAAACCTTAAAAGCTAATAGCAAAAATTACTAAAGATCTGACCTTTAATCAAAATAAAAAATAAAAAAAGTAGGGTCACATCGCAAAAGATTTTGAAAATTGAAAAATATCAATTTTTTATGAATTACGTTCACACAAGTCTGTTTTGATTGAAATAATTGACATAATGTCTTTGTCAAAGTTTACGTCAACATTTTGCCATACCAAAAGAGTACGTAGCCACTGTTTTGCCACGTTTAAGACATTTTCGTGCGAGTTCGTACGCAATATCCCGACGTGTGCTGCCTGTGAGTTGCCTCATTGTTTGTTGAATACTGAGGCTCAACAAATATCTATCATAGAATTTTGAGAATACCAAAAGCAATTTGCAATCGACATAATTTTTATTTTTTTAAATTCTCTCAGAGCGACATTTTCTTATTTCACCATCAGGAGATCAAAGAACAAAATTTTGTACAGTACAGACTAGTGTTTTTTTGCACTGATAAACGCCAAAATAGGAACCCTTCTCTTTGAGATTTCGTTGCCTGTACGTAACAGCTACTCAGAAATTACTGATGGTAACTACTTAAAATTTTGAATAATTTTGTAACTAGATTACCCACCCGCATCTGTCCTACGCATACAGAGTGTTTTAAAATATATATTTCGACCAAAGATAGAGTTTAAAATGAGGGTACTGTATCTGAAAGTTGCTCACCTAGAATATCTGTAAGTAGTACCTCTTTGTTATTTTTTACAAAGGGCATTTCTACGCATTCTAAAACAGATTTTATTTCAATGTAATTACATACATTTTTACTTTTTTTTACAAATGTATGCAAAAAGCTATTCGCAAAGTGAAAAGAAGTTTCAAACTTTTACAATTTGTGAAACTGATTACGAAAGTATTTCGGTGTCATGAAAGGTCCGGAACCTTCCCACGGTGCGCGAGTTCTGTTCACATTTGATGATTTTTTTTATATCTAAACAAGTACGCGTTTCACATATAGTAATTTCTACAATATTGTAATATTAAAATTGTAATTTATTTCATGATTAAATAAATTATTTACCGACAAAGCTTTTTACCAATTACACATAGTGTACACAATAGACAATCACGACTAACAATAAAAATAACTTAATAAATATTCTTACCGTTTCGCAAAGCTACTGTCAATATACTGTTGGCCGTGAAATGTTGATCTGCGACAAAGCTAGGGCTCGGCACAGACGTCTGAAAACCGGGAAGGGTGCAGGCCGACTGACGCCGGATGCTGGATAAAAGGTTGAATTCAGTACGCGCATGCGCGTTGTGAGGGAGTTTTAAGGGTCCGTTCCTCCAACTCGACTGGAATTTAATGTATGTATTTATGTTATTTATGTTTTAGCGATTGTTACATATAGGCAATGCAACCATTTTTTTGGATCTAAACTGCGTATATTTGTTTTTTTTAACAAGCGTACGTTTCGGGCCCCTTAAAAAAAGTGTAGTAGTCTCATGTGCTGTTGTCCGTACATCGAGGGCTGTTTTTATATTTCGGGATTGAGAACAAAAACAAATATTTATCATAGTGGTTTTCCAAAATATTCCCTATGAAGATCAATATACTTATGCATGCTTTTAAACCAATTTCAAACAGTTTTTCCACTCTAATTGAGATGCCTACCTCCAATACATGCGTTTTAAATGCATCAACCACTTCTTCATCTGAAGATGTCGACATTTTTTTTTTATATGCTGGGATAAAAAGAAGTCGTTGGGTACCGAATCAGAATTATACGGCAGGTGACCCATCAAAACCGACGTTTTAAGTGATCAAAAATTCACTTGTTTGTTGTGAGACCTCGCATTGTCGTGGTGAAGAATGATCCGTCTTCGGCGACTGGTCTTTCTTATTTCTTCACCCTCAATTGGCAAACAAATGGTTGCGTACCATTCGTAATTTACCATTCTACGTTGTTCTAGTGATACGGTTGCGATTTGTACCGGAAAGACAGGAGACTATTTGCTTTGAAGTGCTTTGTACGCGAACAGCTTTTATTGAATTCGGCTCATTTTGAAAGACCCATTCAGGCGACTACTGTTTACTTCCGGGCTCATACGCGTAGATTAACGAATTGTGACCTGTTATAAATCATAGACTTCTTTTAAACCACCGCGAATGTTTTTTTTAGCATTTCTTTCGACCTATCGACATGACCCTTATTTTGAGCGATCGTCACATTATGTGGGATCTAATGCAAATATACTTTTTGATGACCAAATTGTCATGCAATATTGAATGAATACTAATCCCACTAAAGCCCAAGGATGCCTCAATCTTACGAAAGGTCACATGACGATGTTGCAGTATCTGCTCTCGCATAGCATCAATGTTTTCCGGAATAACAACCGATTTTGGACGAGCTTCATGAAATTCTTCTTTGAGTGAACTACGGCCTCGAGTGAATTACGAAACTACCGATAAATACCAGCTCTTGATGAAGCTTCATCGTCAAAAGTCGAATTAAGTTCGTCAATGCAGTCTTGTTGAGTTAATGCACATCGAAAGTTATAAAAAATAATCGTACGAAAATGTTCACGAGTCAATTCCATTTTTTGACCGAGATGCATGATGAATTTTTCAAAACATTTTAAACGACACAAATAATGCTCAAATGTCAAAATGTTTTCAATACGTTTACCGCCAAAAATGTCAGGCTATACGACAGAGACGTGGATTGCTAGATCGTAACATGTAGGATGCCAAATCCCGAAATATAAAAGGCCACTCTCGAATAAACTTCTTAGATACACACGATTGCTACACATTAGAAATGAAAAAAAAACTGTAACAAACTATCACTGACTGAATTAAGACCCTAAATTATGAGGGCACTGAACAATTAGGGGTCATTCGCAAGAGCGCTTAAAAAGCGTTGCGTTAAAACCCGACGTAACTAACTTTTCTCCTGTTTCACACCCACAGTGCCACATCCTTGCTCATCTGCAGAATGGAAGCTTGGTGACCTGTAATCGCACCTCGGACACTCCATACTACAGTCGAAAATTATTTACCTACTTCTACTACATACAGCAAGGCGCTATCGCGTGTGCGAATGTGTGCGTGAAGTGGCAGGGTTACCCATCACTTTCTCGCACTATTATGTAACGTGGTCAAAAGCAGCATTATCTATGATTCAGTTAATGGAATCCTAATAATTACACATGTCTATTAGGATTTATTTCGATATAATATTATGTTTTTCACTAATTCGCTAACTAGAGTGATATTGAAGATTTATTTCAAAAATAATAGGGGTTAAAGTATGAAATTGCCGATTTGTACTGAAAATCTAA
>NW_020653575.1:1774519-1785501 GCF_003589595.1 Hyposmocoma kahamanoa | reverse complement strand
ACCTATTGCAATAAAACGGCAATTTCATACTTTAACCCCTAATATATTAAAAGCACTTAAAATGTTATTTTAATAAAAAAAATAAAATAAAATAAAATACTTTTATTTCAGACAACAAGTTCCATATTTTGTTAGTAATAATAATAATAGAAAAAGAGCTTATAAATTAGTGTTAGTAAATATTTGTACATCATTAATTGGTTAAATCACCCTCCTTACGAAGCATTGCCACATGGGAGAGGTGATCCTACCAGCTACAGTTTGTAGGATGCTGTTGGGGCTGTCCCGCACTCTGCGCATCAGGGATGCTGTCTTTTTTCGGAGGATGGCAGCAAAACCATCCGTCATTTTGGACATGTAATTTTAAATAAGGTAACCAAGGTATTTGAAATTGCATATCCAAGTTTATCATCATTACCTAGTTTATAATTAGTTATATTCACTACCTATGTAATATTTATCGGCAATATGAATGGAAAATTCGAGAACCATTGCTACTAGCTCACGAAGTTATGGCGTCTCATTATATTGATAGAATAAATCTGTATTTTTTTTGCATATAATTACTTTGCATTAAATAAATGAAGAAAACAATAACTGAACGAGTCTCAGACATAAGTTTTTTACTTACTCCGTTTCATCTTTCGGAAAATGATGATAAACAGCCATACGCAGCGCAATTCGCGACCATTATAAATAGTAACGTAAAATGATGTTATATATTAACGTACAAGTTTCGTAATGAATAAATGAAAACTATGTTGATATATCAAAGCCGTCTTCTCGTGAAAACGGCTCGCCGACAGCCTTGTTCCCGTTCAATCAATGTAAACGTCAATGTGCAGGACGTGGTGCGGTATCTAAAGCTAGGGAGGGGCGGAGAGTGTCCGTTCTTGTTACGTTTTTGTTCTATGCTGTAATACAGGTTTTTCTATACCTATCTCGAACGCCAATCTCTCACAAACAGCATGCCCAATCTTGTTTTAACCTTTACCTAAGTTCTTCTACTCTTAAGCATGTTTGTGACGAGTAAATAGAGCAACATTTCATTTCATTTCATTGCATTTCATCTTTTTCATCATTTTCATCACATTTGAAATGAAAATAATTTTTTTTAGGATCCAAGTCGCGGAAAAAATAGCGTCATATAAATTTGATCTTCGAATCCATTGACTTACAATTATATGGACGTCGGGTCCGCGCTAAAAAGTGTCCGAACTTATAGGGCGTTAAAATCGTATACAGAGCGTCATTCACGCTTTAGTCTTCGTATGTTCGACTGACAGCGAAGCAAGCAAAATCAGACAGTACTGCGATGACATTACAATTTAAATTCAACGTTTTAGCTTTTTCATATTCCTTTACATGTCACTACGTTTAAATAGATTGACTTGGGACATTTTTTTCGTGGTTTTTGTATTAGACCCGTCGTCCATTTATTTGTAAGTCAATGTTCGAATCATAATAATACTTAAATCTGTATTTAAAATGTTTGCTGCACGCATGAAACTGTTCCTTACGCTATGCTGTCCAAATACACGGTGTAAGCAACAGTTATAGGTGTATGTACGAACAATACACTTGTACGACAAGGGGGTGTTCCTTACCGAAGCCCTCCGGGGCCAGTTTCAAATACCGATGTAGTACAATACTTATATATAGCCTTCAAGGTGAAACTTTATTGGCGTTACAGCGTACTTACAAAATATTTGATTTTAAGCTTGTTAAATCTTATAATTGTTGCTGTTGAACGTCATAGATTATAAAATTTAAATTATCGTACATTTACGATTACACGTCTAAAGAGCTCTTATTACAAGAAAATCATAAAAATAATACGATTTATATGAAACAAATTATTTATATGTGAAATTTTATGACTCTCCTATTTCAACATAAAAAAAGTTATCGTTTATAAAATCTTTAAACCTCTCTCCTGAAAAGTTGACATTTTACAGATGTGACTTTATTATATCAAAGGTGCGAAGAGTGCTTTTTGTAATATATAAACAATACATTTTATTTTCATAATATTCAGGTAAGGCGCAATAAAAGCTTAAATTATCGTAAAAAGTAAATCTAGGATCTTTTTATTTTATATGAACGAAATTAGGTCTCCGCGGCAAGGTGCCCAAGATCCTGGCAGCATTCCGCCTTTGTATGGCTATGCTAAAGCGTTGGGCAAGGTTCCTCCACAGACAGTTGTAATTGTAAAAAAAATATTTTTTTAATTGAAAACACGTACTTTTTATATTTACTTAACACAAAAAATCACGATGAAAAAAATATACATTTGTAGTGTATGCAAATAATACAGGTTTTTTTTCACATGCGGTATCACCCCCTTGACAGCATTAACGCCCCTTAATTGTTTCCAAAGACCCTACGCCCAAGGACTCTTCAGAGCCCACTGGTATGATGGCGGTAGGTACCACTTTGAGAAGCTATGAATTAGAGCCTCTTTCTAAAAAAAATCTGCTATACCTCCACAAGTTTCGATTCAGGATTAATTTTATTTCAAAAAATCTCCAAACACTGCACAAAAAATTGGTAACGTGGAACAATCACCTCCTTGGAATCGCAGAGTGGTATCTGGGTGGCTGTGACACGGAATTTCCTCATTCATATATGTGTCATGACACTACGTCGACAGCCTGTAACGTCGACAAATGGTATATCGTTTTATCGAAGCAATTTTCTATGAGTTACTGTTACAAAGTGCGCTATTATTATTGGTATGAAGACCGAACATACACAAAGAAAAAATCCTTCGATCCCACTGGACTGAATATGTTCTCACAGGTTACGCTACTTCAAAAAACCATTTAAACTCAATAAAATATTCTGCAACAAGCACGTACAAAAATTCGCAAGATCTGCTGGCTCGAGGTCGGCTGGTAAGTGCTGTAGCCACACAGAGGCAAGAGACACTGGTACGTATCGAATGATGAAAGTACAGGCACGTGGAACTTGTCAACTTTATGTTTCAGGGTGACGGGCGCAGTGGCAGTGCCCCTTAGATTTTTGCAATTTGAAACTCTAAATGGCACTGCAACTGTTACGGACTAACGTATCGCTTACCACCAGGATCACAACTTATGCGTCTCGTCATTTGATATCGATACCTCCAATGAAGCCAACGGGAAATACTGGAACACTACGCCAACTTAATTTTTGGACCTGTTCTGTTTTTATTTCTTTTATTTACATAATTCGATTTTTTGTTTTCTTCTCCAATTTTGCTTTTTGTTTTTTTTTTACACAATTCGGGGAGTACAATTACATTTTTTTTTACACAATTAGTAAATAAATATGATGGTTTACAAAAATAACAGAAAATTACCAAAAAATAAACTTGGCGTAGTGTTCAATGGAGGAATCGTATCTTAAAAAAGAGTATTTTTAATTATGCAACTTTATCCAATATAAATAAAAAAGGCCGTATCCTATAAATTCAAAATCCTAGAATACGGTACAATATATTTACCTTCAGCCGATGGAATATAATTCAATTGAGTTGCTCTACATTGTATTTTGTAGCTTCATGTTTCTCTAGGTGTTTTCTTGGGATAGTCTTCTGGTATGTGCGTGTTTTATATTATAAATTGCTCACTATAACAAACAATTCTAGGAATAATCTTCTTACACAAGCTGAACCAATACAAATCTTGTTTTGGTTCGCGACGACAAAGACAGCAGGAACTAGAATACAAAAGATCAATATTTACGTTCCTACAAGACGTCTTGCCGGCTCTAGATTATAGGTCCAACCAAGCGTGCATTGAACTTAACAATTTGAGCATATTGAGCAATAACTTTGAGCACATTACATGAGATACTGCCAAGCTGAAATGGAACTGGGCTGGACACACAGAGACGGACTCACACAGCCAATTGATGGAGAACGCCCAGGAAAGACGAAGCAGACCAAAAAATGGACGGCGGGATCACATGGACGCGTATATAAGGGACTGGCCTGACATAGCGTTAAGCCGGGAACTGTGGAAGATGAAAGGACAGACCTTTGCCCAGCAATAAATAAATAATAAAATAAATAAAATTGTTTATTGAATAACGTATTGTACAAATGAATAACTAAAGACTAATTATGCGAATAAATGTAAAATATAACACATATACCTGAACTAGGAGAATCCTGTATTTCAGGTAAAAAATACTAATTATACAGGTACTTACTTATACAACAGTAATTATACAGCAATGCGATACAATAGGCTAATTTAAATAATATCAGTACAGAGTACTAAAAAACCGACCCCAAAATTCATTCATCTCCTAGTTTGCCACTCTTACAGGTGGAATATTTTCTTCAAATTTAAATGAGACCTCAAAAAAAACATCTAAATCGGTTCACAAATGCCGCCGGAGTTATCGCGTAACATACACCTACAAAAAAATACATACAGTCGAACCGAGAACCTCCTAATTTTTTTGAAGTCGGTTAAAAATAACACTTTGAGCACCTCAAGCTTCGATTCGAATATTGCCCGTAGTGCAACGCCAATAAGGTGGACCAAGCTTGCTGTGCTCAAAATTTGAAGCTTGAAGTGCAACAACAAATTAAACTGTGGTTAACAATCTTAACTCCTTTTTCCAGTATTATTTGTTTATCCCAGTACAGATTAATCTCGGCTCAGCCCACATGGCCCTTCCACAATTTATTATATGGTATTAATTTTACAAAGAACCATTACTATGTGAAACGTTTGCAAATAAAATAAATTGATAACTCGTACGGACAACGGCACATCAAACTACACATTTTTGTTCGAAAATCGCCTCCAGTGCAACGGAACAAGATACGTCAATGTGTAGCTTGATGTGCTGGCGTGTGTATATTGGTTTAATAGCCATAATACTGTGTAGGACTATAGCAAAGCTGGTATTGAAATAACATTTTCATTGCATTAATAAAGTTTTGGGGTAAGTGATTGTAGTAGTACAGAGTCCATAGAAGTCGCCCTTTTATGCTTAAATCTTGTATTGTTAGAAGGATTTCTGTGTTAAGATTTTATGTTAGGGTTTTTATTTGTTACGCTCTTAGGATACTGTAAGTATCGTTAATGGAATGGAATATTACGAAGTTTCAAAAATAAGGAAAAAGACATAGTTTTTTAGAAGTGAATATCTATACGTTGTACATCCGGGATTCTAATCTATCACGATAAAAAAATATAGTGATAACATGAAACCACAATAACCCACTATCTACTTAATCACCTATTTTTAATAAGAAGTCATAGAGTTACAAAATAATAAACTAGTCAGAAACATTTAAAAATATCGTTATTTCATAGAATTTACAAAATTTACTCATAGACTCATATCGAAATTGTGTTATTCTGTAGTAAATATCGATAAAATAGTGTTTGAAAATGGAAAATATTTGAACGTTTACAAAAAAAATGTATGTATGTTCCGCGATAACTCCGGCATTGCATTTGTGAACCGATTTTTGGTGGAAAGAGGATACCCACGGAAATGGCATCAAGCAACATTTGTATCAAAACCGGTGTCGCCACACGCACACATTTGAAAACGTAATCTTACATTAGTACTAAAATAACATAATTTTGATTGATTAAAAATTATCAAACGAAAATAGACAATAATTAAAAACTTTTGGTAAAAAAAATTGAAACTTATTTTGATCTAATAAAGTTTTATTATTACTAGTCACATAAAAGCTAAGAATCCTATGAACATAAACTTTTTGGAACAAAAGCAATAAGTTGACAATCTACAGATAGGGATGTGACATTTAATTGATATCGACATTATGTTTCATAACTAGCGAAATATTGATCTAGGCATTGCTTTATACTTGCTATAATTAGGGTTAACCAAGGAGTATATGGAAACGGCATTGAAAGCAATTTCTTCGAGAACTAGTGTAGCTGACTTTTACACGCACACATTTGTTACCAAATACGCATAAGGTTTTACTACACGCTAATATTAATTGATATTAGCTACGCAGGCGTGTGCATATACGTAGCTACATGCTACAACCACAGTATTAATGATTTATTATGCTGTCATCGTACTTTCATTAACCTACTAGATTTCAAGTCAATCCGATCACTGGAAAGGTTGAAATATTAAAACACAGTCATCATAAAAATCTTTGTTCTCCCTAAAATATGATATATTTGTTCCATAATTACCTCTTTTTGAACTGACTGCACATGACTACACCTATAGCGTCGACGAGCTTGTCAAGAAAATGAAGATACTTATTTTCGAAAGTGAAGAAGCGAATCATTTGTTTCATGAAAACTTGACGAAAAATAACTGACAATGCTTCAGAAATGTTTTCACATTTAGATGTGGTCTATAATTTGGAAGGCGACTCTGAGTTTCATGTCATATATTACCTCATTAACCAAATTATTATTTCCTAATGAATTTTTCGGTTATTATTCATTTGTAAATAATTTAATGTGATGTCATAAAGTGCCTTTAGCAAATGGTGCTACATTTAGTAGGTACCCAACTTTTACTGCCTGTTGCTTCAGCTCTTTTCTCCTTTAAAAAGGATCCGGCAGGCAACTAAAAAAATCAATACAAAAACTGCAAATGTAACTCATGCTTGTGATAAAATTAAGAACTCAAGTGGATGAAGGTGACGTATAATAAGCAAGTAGAGACATAGGAATCATGTAGATAAAGGAAAGAAAATTTCCAATCTCATAGAATCTTCATTTGATACTCCACGAGCTTACGTGGATTGTAAAATTATCGATACTGTACCTCTTCTATCTATACTTCCTTTTTCTCCATTAATATATTGTTTTTACTTAAATTGAAAATTGAAAAAACTATTGCGAGTGTTGGGACCAAACATTTCAGTAATCAAAATTGTTATCTTTTAAATACTTGTAAACAATTTATGTTTACACATTGGTAGCGCTATAATAATAAAAAATGTTGAACTAAACCAAAACCGGGTTTCTAAATACAGAGTTTCTACATATCGATAATTTGATTACAACACGCGGACCCAGTACCAAGTGTAATACGACGCTAGTGCAAGCAATTCATTGAACGTCATTCGAATTGTTCTTTTGACGGCGGCGATGGCTAGCAACCAACGTACATTGTTATTACCGGGTTGCAAGAAAATAGTTCTGTTTCGAAATTATAGTACTGTATTGTTCAAAATATTAGAAAATACAGAGTTTTAGTACTTACCGATGAAATGAAATCACTCCCGGAGTATTTTTTAAACTTTGGCTTCTTACGCGACATGATATAATGGCACAATTTTTTCCACAGAATAATCATGTATCACATTTGAACGACGACTGACGCGTTGTTGATACTCATATGAACGTCTGTTCACAAGCTAGGTAACGCGGACCCCGCCCACTAACCAGTCTATTACTAGTATTTATGTGGTCTGTGTTATGTGGTCTGTAAGAGTACCTCACACATGGTCATATTTAAATTTGAAGAAAATATTCCACCTCTAAGGGTGGCAAACTAGAGAATGAATTACTTTTGAGGTTGGTTTTTTTAGTACTCTGTACTCTGTTTTTATTTAAATACATTTTTATTGTAATCCTTTGCTAGATTCTCCTGAAGCAGTTTACTACTAGTGCTTTACTTTGTTCATATTAAAATATTTTTAGCTTTACCCA
Source organism: Hyposmocoma kahamanoa (assembly GCF_003589595.1). NCBI lineage: Eukaryota > Metazoa > Arthropoda > Insecta > Lepidoptera > Cosmopterigidae > Hyposmocoma > Hyposmocoma kahamanoa. The sequence goes on along the minus strand of NW_020653575.1, from coordinate 1,777,837 downwards.
ATAAGAGCAAGTATATCCCGCCTGTTCGGCGCGCAAATGCATATGTCGCAACCGTATTACACAAAGCGCCGTATTGCGTTACGGCTAGAAGGTTAGCAAAACGGCGCTGTTTTCTAATACGGCTCCCTCATGTTCAGCCGGATTGTGAACACGATACGTTCTACGAAAGCTGCCAACGTTTAGTCGTATTGTTCACAGGGAAAATATCAACCTGACTATGAATTATGCACAGGTCAAATCTTGGTTGCGCCCCCTATTCAGTAGGTTAGGTTAGTATATAAAAAAGCCGAGCGAAAGAAGAAAGCGGGCAGCGGCCGACGAGTGCCAGAAGCGAATTTGTTTGCGTTTCCGAACAAGTGTTCAAGTCAAATTACATTATAATTTTTACAATTTACAATAAAAATGAATAATAACTTTTTTAAATTTACGATAAAATAATGGAGTTTTCGGTACAATATAAATTAAGTTAGTAGAGTAGTAAATAAAAGTAGTAAAAGTAAAATCAGTTCAGTAGTATTATTACTTATTATACTTATATAACAATTTGTTACTTATATTCATCATTATTCACTATTTTTACGCATATTTTTACTTTTTTTGAGGATTATTTGCACTATGTTGAGACAAATGCTCTTTGGGACGCAATTCTTGTTATTAGCTCTACTGCCGGCTAATTTGAAAATATGCATTTCAGAGCAGCACAACAATAATACACCATGATTAGTTTACTGAAAAATGAGAAATTTTAGAACATTAATATGAACAATATTGATCACAGTCTGAAAATATAAACGGTACGCGTCAGTCTGGCAAATATTTATCGCAACACACTTGTGCAATCTCAATAATGGTGCCATTACATTTTTGTACGAAAATTGTTCTTAGATTATCCCTGAATCAGAGTCTTCATTTTCAACATGAGACAAAAGGAAATAGTAAGGTCTTTAATATCCGGAACGTAAATATTCCAGGTATCTCTTATGTGTTCTCGAAACCTTATTCTGAGTCTGACTAGACTACAAGATAAAGGCCGTATAAAGAAACGTGACATGCGTGACGCTATTAATTTCTGTGGATTACACTCAAAGATAAACAACATACAGGGTGGCCCACGATTATGGGACACTGGGGGAAAGTACTTTAAACATTTTAGATAGGATTTCTTTTTTATATAAGTAATACATTCAAAGACTTTTCAAAAGTTACTTGCCTCATCTGAGATCGAGTCAACTAAATGTCAAAAAAATGTGAAAGAAAAAACACCTAAACACCCTTTATTTAATATTATTATTATTATATTCTCTTCTTTTTTATTTTTTTGTATTTATAAACGATTTATTAATTATTTTATAAATGTATTTTGCATGTCAAATAAAGACGATTTTATTTTATTTGTGTCTATTTCATTTTATATTTATATGACACCAATCGAAAGGATCAATTATAAGGATTAATTCCTTTTATGTAACATACTTAAATTTAAAGGAACACCATGAAATTTTACATTTAAGTTTAGGCATACTTACAGGTAAGCTATACAATAAAAGCTTAAATACTAGAAAGTAAAATTAGGATTTAATTATATGAATAAAATTGGGTCCCGGCGGCAAGATGCCCAAGATGCTGGCAGCGTTCCCCCTTTGTAAGGCTGTGCTAACGCGTTGGGCAAGGTAGCTGCCGGTAATTGAGTTTCCCTATTCATATAAGTCTATTAATTTTTTGTATAAAATGTTGTACAGAAGAAAGGCACCAGGACCCAGGGGCCAAGAGTTTCGACTCTAATGCCTGTAAATAGATATTCTTGTCTTTCCGCCAGTTCAGCTGCTGAGCCAGCCCTCTTGCTGGTGTGCCGGTGATGGGATAGCGCAATTTAGGAATAGGTAGTCGATATTCGTACTTCAAGCTGGGATTCCGGCTCATAACGATTTGAATTACATACACATACATTTTACATACACACACATTACATAGACATACATATGTATGTCTCCACAGGGGTAGGCGGACACCATGGACCGCCACCGGCTACGATCCTGACAACACTTCTTCGACTCCTCCATTCCCATCAATCTCTTCACAATGCCTGTTTATTCTTAACACTTTTTACCCGCCCTTTTTTAAGGTCATCCCCAATCTGATTGAGATATGTACGCCGAGGTCTACGTCTCCACGCCTCCATCTACATTCGCTATATAAATTTGGACCTTCTCAGTCTACCTACATTCGTTCTTTCTTTATGACCAAACTCCCTTTCTTTATCCTGATCACTACCACATCTTTTATACCAACAACAAGCACTTAAAAGTCTTTGAAAGCAGTATTACTTATTTTTAAAAGTAAAACAATGTTTCCATGAAAATAGCCTATCTAAAACATTTAAGTTTTTAGTAGAAAGCTCGTCCAGGGAAGTACTGCCACCTTACCTATTCTTGCCACCAAGAAGTAATGTTGGCATTACTGCGTTCCGGTTTTGAAGGGTGCTGGTGAAATTACAGGCACATGGGACTTGTCAACTTATGTCTCAAGGCGCAGTGGGAGTGTCCTTTAAATCTTTGCGATTTAAAGTTCTGAGTGCCAGTGCAACCGTTATGAACAGGCGTGTAGTTTACCAACAGACGCACGACTTGTTCGCCCCGTCATTTGATATTATAAAAAAAAAATTAAGTAGTATCTATCTATCTATCTACTTTATACCCCATACGTACGCACTGTATACGTTCAAATCGACAATTTAGAAAAGTGACACTTTGTAGTTAGCTCAACCTATGGCTGAGTACACTATGGAGATTTCAATTTGTCAGTTACAATTTAGGATGCTGATAAGCAATCACGTGTCAGCCAACATGATCATAGTTTTACCAAAATGGCACTTAAAGGTATTTTCGTTGTTTTTGATAGTAAAAGTTGCATTTTTGAAAACCCGATTCTTTCCTACATCCCAACTTTACCTCGAAGCGAACGTACTATCGGTGCGAAAGTTGTATCTTCTTTTAACTTTATTACGGCAACACTCTATTATTCCCCCCTCCAGAACCTCTACTGTCTACAACAATCGAAGAATTTTCTCTAGTTCTGACCATAACAGCTCCAGAACTTCGTTCGCGCAAAAGTTCTTTCACTTCAGAGGTAGTCGGGTTTACAATTTATTTAATCATCTACTCAATATTTTACAGCTCACAAAATATGAAGCACACACACGCACACGCGCGCGCACGCGCACACGCGCACACTCGCACACACGCACGCACGCGCGCACGCGCACACGCACACGCACACACACACACACACACACACACACACACACACACACACACACAC
>NW_020653575.1:1752137-1774509 GCF_003589595.1 Hyposmocoma kahamanoa | reverse complement strand
ATTTGTTTTTGACCTACCATTAATAAATATCATTAATTTATATTTCTTGGTCAATATTTCCACAATGTTTTATGTACGAATTATTGTCCGAGGTGAGGGACCTGGTTACCTATATTACAGGCTTCGGCTTCGTTTAGGAACCAGTTTCTTGCAAACATACTGTAATAAATTTTACTGTGAACGTTATCTAAATTCTTATATAACTGTTATGTTTGTGGAGAAAATAAATAAATTATTATTATTATTATTACTAAAAAAACCGACTTCAAAAGTTCGTGGAATTACATTTATTTGCCAAGTTTACGAAACCGGATTCATCCCCTACTTTTCCACCCTTAGATGTTGAATATTTTCTTCAAATTAAAATGGGACCAATGCTGAGAAGGGGTAACCTCTTTCCAACAAAAAATAATCATCAAAATCGGTTCACAAATTCAATTCAAGTTCAATTCGAATTCCGTTCAAGTTATCGCGAACATACAGAAAAAAAAAGAAAAACAATCCAATTGAGAACCTCCTCCTTTGTTTAAAGTCGTTTAAAAATGGAAACATTTGCTGTTGAGCGGGGAATTATGTAATAAATTGCAATTAATAATTCCTTAGGAATTATGAATTGTATAATTATGAATATGATATAATTATGAATTGTAAAAAGGAACAGCAAAAGTAAATCTATAAAAAACAACGAAAAAATCTTTAGGTGCCATTTACGCAAAAATGTGGGTTGACACATTATTGCTTATCAGCATCTATTACGTCCATGTCAGCATCTTGTCCTTTACTCGTTTGGAAATTTCGTACATCCCCTCAGTAACTGACGTAAATGACATTTTGTCCTAACTGAGTTAGGCGTACAGTCTAAGGCTGTATGTCCACCGGTGAGGCGAGGCAAAATATCAATTCTCTCCCAGCGCATCTACGGTGGAAACGGTCGGGATTGACAAGGATGGGCGACATGAGATTTGAAATTGAACCGTATTGCTGCCTACATAGACTCTTTATTAACTCTGGAACGGAAACACGATTCAAGGTGTCTCGTACGATATCGCGAAAGCTCGCGCGTGTTCACGCGTGCTCGCGATGGCTATTACTGTCAATCGCGAGATTGTGGGTTACAGTCGCGTGCATTGAAATGTAAACGTTCACAAATTTTCGAAATTATATAAATATTAGATATTTTAAAAAATGTACCTTGTGCTGGTTTCAAAAATATGCAATCACGATACCGTTTTAAAATCACTATCATTGTATCCATATCATTTTCGTAAATATTTATACAAAACGTAATTTATAATTGCATTAAAATGTACACCGTTAGGATTGTGATATTATCATAATTATACATAAAACCTTAATGCTCCGCAATTATGCTAAAATAGACAAAAATGCCCTTTTCGATGATGTGCTGAATTCTGATTGGGAGCTAGTGTTTGGAGCGGAGGACGTGAATGAAATGGTTCAAGCTTTTAACTCCATTATTTTGACCATCTTTGACAAGCATGCTCCTCTTCAAGTTGTCCGAGTCAAACATTTCCCCGCGCCTTGGCTCACGCCAGATATCAAGGAGGTTATGGAGAGGCGCAACAGAGCACGTATCAGATTGCGGAAGAATCCAACCAAAATCAATAGTGAGTCCTACATCGAGTTACGTAACCGGTGCAACAAGCTCTGTAGGAGCGCCAGGCGTAAGCATATTCACTCCACTATCGAAGGTTGTCCGCATACTAAGATGTGGAAATATTTGAAGTCACTGGGTATCGGTAAAGCTGATCATGTCTTTCCCTTCAATGTCGATCTTAACGCGCTGAACGACTACTTTGCATCTTCCCCAGTATGTTTAGATTCTGTCATAAAATCGCGAATTTATCTGTCCTGGCCAATGCACCTTGTCTTGCTTCAGCTTCTTTTGATTTTGGAAGGGTTACGACAGCAGATGTGTTGAAAATACTTAAGTCTGTCACCACGAAGGCTGTTGGTAATGACGGTTTGAGTCTTGACATGATCACTCCAATACAGGACCTAGTAGCTCCTATCCTAGCTCATATCCTTAATTTTTCCCTTTCCAGTGGTGTGTTTCCCGCTGTATGGAAACAAGCCCATGTAATTCCTCTCCCTAAAAAATCAAATCCTTCTTCTTTCTCCCATTACCGCCCTATCTCCATACTTCCTGTATTGTCCAAAACCCTTGAGCACTATGTCCATAATCGACTCACTAACCACCTCCTACGTTACGATATTTTCAACCATCTGCAGTCTGGTTTTCGAGCGGGCCATAGCACAGTTTCTGCTCTGGTGAAAATCACTGACGACATTCGTCTTAATATAGAAAATAAAAAAGTTACTGTCCTCACTTTATTGGATTTTAGCAGTGCCTTCAGTACTGTTGATTTTAATTTGCTTCTTGCTGTGCTTAGAACTTTAAATCTACCTCCCTTAGCCGAATCCTGGTTTCGTTCGTATTTATTTGATCGTTCCCAGCTCGTAAAGACCGGTGACATGCACTCGGACTGGTGTAGCCTTACGGCTGGCGTTCCGCAGGGTGGGGTTTTATCACCTATACTTTTTTCGGTCTTTATCGGTGGAATTACATCATTACTCACGTCTTCTTTCCATCTCTATGCCGATGACCTTCAAATCTATACTACAGCCCGTCTTGAAGATGTAGTTACTGCTATCGGCACATTGAATTCCGACCTACAAAAGGTTTCGGTATGGGCTAAGAACTACGGACTTCTTTTAAATGCACAAAAGTCCCAAGCCATAATTATTGGCAGTCGCCATTCCATCTCCAAGTTTGAGTCTATGGTGATGCCCAATTTAGTTCTGAATGACACTATTATTCCTTTTTCCACTACCGTTAAAAATTTGGGCATCATAATGGATCAGACACTTTCTTGGTCGGAGCATGTCGCCGATGTAAGTCGTAAAATCTTTGCATCACTTCATTCCCTCAAGCGGATGCAGTACTTTCTTCCTCTGTCTACCAAATTTATGCTAATACGCACTCTTCTTTTTCTTATTCTGGACTATGGTGACGTCTCCTATCTTGATCTTTCGGAGGACCTTCTTAATAAATTGGAGCGGCTGCAAAATCAATGTATCAGATTTGTGTTTGGATTAAAAAAGTACGACCACATTTCCAAGTTTAGAGACGAGTTGAAGTTGTTGCCTATTCGTTTACGTAGAAATGCTCACATTTTATGCTTCCTCTATAAAATCCTGTTCCATCCCACTTCACCTAGCTATCTACGTGAGCGTTTTCAATACCGTCAGGCTATGGGTGACCGCCTGCGTTCTGGCACCAATTTGTCCCTCGTCCTTCCACAACACAGTTCCCAAAAATATTCGAACTCGTTCACAGTAAATGCTGCCCGTATGTGGAACCTTCTCCCGGTCGAGGTCAGACAGTCGCCTTCGGTTCGGGTTTTCAAGGGTGCTCTTTTGAAGTTTTGGAATTGTTCAGACTCCACATGTTAGAGCTTTTGAAATATTTATTTACTTTTGATATATTTATTTATAGTTTTATTTTGTACATTCAATTTATTATAGACTTTGTATGTATTAATGTATCAACATTACTTAATATATATATATTCGTATGTACATTTGATTTATTAAATTTATCTGTGTATTTATTGAGTATAGTATATTTCATTTCTTTACTTATCTATTTTTAGTGCCACCCCAAAAACCAACTTTCCTCTCAGATTTTCAAAGGTTAGTTGGAAGAAATCTCTTTATGGGATAAGCTCGCCTTTGTACACAAATATTTAAATTGTTTCTGAAAATTTGTAAGTTACTTTGTGGTACAATAAAGTGTTTAAATAAATAAATAATAAATAATTATGTAACCACTTTTAAAACATTGCATCGTTTTTGAAAATATATATACACATATATATATATATAGTTGAAATATAATGTAAACATGCCAGCGCCAATTGTAAACTTTTTTATGTGTATTTTGCTAGTTTGTGATATTTGCCTTGGGATAAAGGATTATAAAAAACTTACTTTCGAAAAAGTCCTTTTTATTTTTATTTGTTATTTATTTATTTATTTTATCTTAGAAGGTATATAGAAACGGCTTATATTACAACATGATTATTTCTACTTACAATATCTTATATGATTCTTCTTCCACCTATTTAATAATAAGAATTTGCGGGACATGGTACTCTAACCGCCTGTTTATCGCTAGACGAATTGAACAGCACTGTGTCTTTACTACCCATAACCATAGCGCGAGCTCACGATGGAAATTTTAAGTGGAAATAGGCGGCGAAATTTAAATTCTCGCATCGCCTCGTCTCGCGACTCTCCTCGCCGGTGGAAAAGCACTTTTACTCAGCTTTCAAAAACTAACATTTTCCACTAAGTAATAGTTATTTGTCCACATTTTTGACAAAAAAAGTGGGGAGTTGTAAGTTTGAAGAATTTATTATGTTTCTGAGTGTCTGTCTGTTTTCCTAAACGGATGACTGAATCCAAAACAGTGTTGTTCTTTTTTAAATTGAGGGATAATTCAATCGGGATAATCAGCGTACATATCTCAACGAGATTGGGGATGTCCTTAAAAAGGGCCGAGTTAAGAGTACCAAATGGAACGAGTCCCATTTGGTACTCTTAACACGGTTTGGTACTCCTTTTGTCCCTTCCTGCCCCGGTGGGAGACACATAATAATAATAATAACTTTTACTGATAGCCATTACAAATACTATACAAATAATTGCAATAATTAGTAGTTGCCGATCAGACAGGCAACATCCAGACCCCATAAAAGGATTTTGGACCGTCATTTCTTACGGATCGGACGTAGTCCGTAAATGCTCTTAGCTTACAAATTGTGACTATAGATATTTTGGAGTATTGTTTTGCATTGGAGGTTTTTAAATTTTTGACAAAGATAATAAAGTAGCTGCCAATATAGCAAGAAGATATACATACAAACACCGTCGCGATTTGTACAGTATGTATGGGAGGTCTTAAGTCAGCTAAAATGCCACAATGTCTGAAGACCCGTCTATATAATCAGTATGTTCTGCCTACTATGACTTACGTGGCCGAGACATGGACGCACACGCAGGAGGCTGTGAATAGGATGAGAGTTGCACAGAGAGCCATGGAGCGTGTAATGCTCGGTATCAAGCTTATAGACCGTATTCCCAATGTCCAGATCCGAAGTCGAACCAAAGTAAAGGACGTGGGGAACCGCATCACAAAGCTAAAGTGGAGCTGACGGAGACTAGATGACAGATGGAGTAAGGCGATAACTGAGGGGCGTCCAGCGGCGAGATGGGCGGATGACATCGCAAGAATTGGGGGGCGAACCTGGATCGTGAATGGTACGGGATCGTGGGGAGTGGCAGACTTGGAGGCCTATACCCAGCAGTGGGTGACTGATGATGATGATGTATGGGAGGATTTTTTTTTATAATATCAAGTGACGGGACCAAGTCGCCAAGATCTGAGGGGCACTGCCACTGTCACCTTGAGACGTAAGTTGACAAGTCTCATGTGCTTGTACCTTCACCAGCACCCTTACCCTTCAAAACCGGAACACAGTGATGCTGACATTACTAATTGGCGGCAGAAATAGGTAAAGTGGCAGTACTTCCCAGGACGAACTCTTTCACAAGGAGCTCTACTGCTTCTAAGGATAACAGTATCCGAGAATAATAGCTGCTACTACGGTGGTATGTCACGGCCCTAACATCAAAACCCTGAGATTCCATTTGCGACAAAGTAAAAATGGAATACGTTTCATCTTATGTAAGTATATGTATATAAGTAAGTATGTAGTGCTAATAAAGCAGCGCGAGTCAGGCGCAGACAACAAGACAAGCCAGGTATGAATGAGTACAGTTTATTATGGATACAACTTGTACGGACAATGGCACACCAGACTACACATTTTTGTTCGAAAATTGTCTCCAGTGCAACGGAACAAGATACGTCAATGTGTAGCATGATGTGCTGGCGTGTGTACAAGGCAGCGTTACAATATTAATATGCTCCACGGCGATACAGCTACGACTGTCCCACAAGTGGAAGTAGTGACGTAGAAACAAGCTGCAGGCTCTCCTGTGTCCCACAAGTGGAAGCTCAACCGGAAGCAAGTTAGGTGGTGCCACAGAGGCCCTAAACACTAAACATTTTGTTTAGAACCTCTGTGGCCCCCTGACGCTGTGAACACTTTGATAGCACATTCTATTTCGATCCCATCGCCATCTAGCGGCCAGGCGATGTAACTAAAACTGTTATCATTGGGTTGCGGTGTTACAAGTATATAATAACAACGCACACACTCAACATAGCCCCGCACTAGGGAAACCCTGTGTCGCGGGTGCCATGGATACACACATAGACAACCACAAATTACACCCAAACTCACAAGAGAAATAAATGCAGGCCATACAAATATTTCCCCAACCCCGTAATCGAACCTGGGACCAGTTAAAGTTACACTTTTGCTTTTAAAATGTTTCGTACGTAAAATAATTTTTACCATTCAAGTGTATTATCTTTATTATTAATTATGGATCTCAGACCTGAGCACAGTTATAGACGTCTAATAAATAAATTAATATTAGACAACATCACATAATCTGTTGCTCTTATACTAAAGTGTGAAACTAAAGCACTTGTGTCATGGTAATCGGAAACAACGACGGTTCCGTAAACACCCAGATCCGTGATAATGTAGAGAAGTTAGTTTTTTACATTGACCCGGCCGGAGATCGAACTCGGGACCTCACAGATGGCGACACCATGAAAACCGGTGTGCAAGCCACTCGATCACGGAGGTTGTCGTAATAATTAAGCCTCTGGAACATCGGTGCCCAAACTTTTTGATTCACCGCCCACTCAGACAAGATAAAAAAATTTCACCGCCCACCTCAACAAAGAATAATTAAAAACACCTATTTTTTATATTAACTTAACACAAAAAATCACAAGAAAAAAAATTATAATTCGTAGTGTAGTTTACATAGATAACTTAGGTTTTTTTTTCAAATGCCGTAGCAAGTCAAAATCAAAACCCATAGGAAAAATTTTTACACTCGCAAACATTATTTTTTAGTTACTTTTTAAACTACTGCTCGTTCACTACGCTGACTCCCTGAGAAGAACGAGCAAGAAACTCAAAGGATTGCTCTTTTCAAATAAACCTAAATGCTATGGTATTAATGCTAATGAATCATAATTGTGTGGAATCTAGACTCTTGTTGTCTTTCCATACTTCTTTATCTAAAATATACTCTTCAATTTTGTAATATGACTTTTCAATTAAAATACTTTTAATGTAAGTTTTAAACTTAGAAAATGATAATCTTAATATATTCTCCGGAATCTTATTGTAAAAACGTATACAGTTCCCCATAAAATAATCGTTTACCTTAGTTAAAAGACATCGTGGTACCATGAGTTGGGACTTAGTTCTAAGGTTAATATTATGGATATCTTCTTTCTTAATGAAATTATGTATATTTTTACGGGCATCCAAATATTTGAGTAGAAGATACCAGTCTCCTTAAACTTTTCTCTGAGAGAAACCCGAGAACCAACTCAATCTCACTGAAGAGCAACTGAATAAACTTGAGCGACTCCAAAATTTTAGCATTAGATTCATATTTGGCTTACGTAAATATGATCACGTGTCTGATTTTCGTACTAAACTCAAGTGGTTGCCAATTCGCCTTCGCCGGAATGCTCATACTGTTTCTCTTCTTTACAATATCCTATTTAACCCCACTTCTCCTGCTTATCTTAAAGAGCGTTTTACCTTCCTTCACGAAACTCACTTGCGTGTATTGCGATCATCGGAAAACCTAAAGCTGCAGATACCTATCCATTCTTCGAAGGCTCTAGATAAATCTTTCTCGGTCCAAGCAGCTCGCTTATGGAATGACCTACCGGAAACTATAAGACGTGCCCAATCGCTTGATAAATTTAAACAATTGGTAAAGGAACATTATTTATCACTTAGTTGAAGTATTTATCATCCAAATTCTAAAATATATATAAGTAGTATATTATCATAAGTATATTCTATGTATTGTATATGTATCGATATATATTTAGTATAGTAGTTATGTGTATGTATGTTACTTATGTAGTAAGTTTTTATAAAGATTATTAAGTTCAATTTATGTATCGTTGCTGCTTTGTGCACCATTAGCTGCCCTTCACCTGTATTTAATTAAATTCTATAATAATCTGTAAGGTTGCCTGGTAGAGATCGCTGTTTAGCGATAAGGCCGCCGATTGTACATTTCCATTAACATATATATTGTAATGTTTCCATTTGTTTTGTGTGCAATAAAGCTTATTCTATTCTATTCTATTCTATAACCTAAACGGTACACAGAACGAATCGCTCGTTTTTGCGCCCCCTGGACAGCATCAATGGCCAATTGCTCCCAAAATTCCTACCGTCCGCCTAGGACTCTTCTGTGTCCACTGGGGGACAGGGTAGTGGGCAGGGTAGCATAGGTAGGGATCACTTTGAAAAACTATGCTCTGGGACGATCTGGACTTGTTATGATTTTTGTTATCAGGGGAGCTTAATCATGGCCTGTGCAGTGCTACTTTACTATGACATCGTCAATTTTCCATTGAAGAAAAAGTGTTGTATTTTGTAGAAAGAGAAAAAGAAAGAGGTGTTAAATTGCGAGTTGGTAAGGGCTGACCAAGGCGAAATTACCACATCCAACTTCGGGACCTCCTAAAAAAAGCCAGGTCAAGAGTACCCCTTTAACCGACAAGCATAGGTACTATAAAAGTACTAAATAAACTAAACTAAACTAAAGTAAACGTTGTGACAAGGCCAAAGATGTGTGTCTGATCATAGTAAGTGGAAGGCTGTTGTCTCTGCCTACCCTAATAATACCTAATACTACTATAGGAATACCTAAGTACTGCCATTAATCTATTAACTACTCGTAAAATAAAAAAGAACTTGCACATTATCTAAGCTCATACTGCCATAGCATATCCAACACTAGAACACCTAACTCCTTAAAAAAATGACATATACTATTATATGTAAATACTAACTTAAACAAGCCCTAAACCGTCCTATATTCTATTCCTATATTTTTAGCGTATGGCGTATGTGATGAACAAGACCAACTTAACCGAGCGCAAAGTCATTCATTCTAATTAAGTTCGTTCCATTCATTCGGTCACGCATGCGCGCTGCTCTTGCTCCCTCGCTTCGCTCACCGGTTGCCGCGTTTATCATTCTAGTTTAGGCCGGTACGTGAGGCTAACATATTTTTTTTGACGCCCTTGCAAATTAATTCTATTCAAAAATGGAATCTTTCTGCGGCAAGAAGTACAAGATGATCTCCTCGGAGAACTTTGATGAGTTCATGAAGGCCATTGGTAAGTTTTTGTCTATTTTTTTTTGATTCGCGATTCTGAGAACGAAGAGAAATCAATGTGCCGGCCGGCTTCCTTCTATGCACCTACCGCACCGGTTTAAACTTTTTGTGTTTTGTTGGGTGGAAAGGAAACACGTAGTCCCATTTTTATATAAATTAAAATGTAAATGCACAACCATTTTAAAAAATTCAGGTAACAGCCAATGTTAAATAATCGCTATTCTGAATTTAAAATAAATAGAATAGAGGGTATGCTTAAGTATATCACGCGATGTTATAAGAACTCAAGGAGAATTACTTGTGATTGGAATAGTTTGTTAACATTATTAGGCAATACTTTTAAACGAGGTCCTTAGTCAAAATAACGATAATGCAAAATATTACAAAAAATATCAGACGCGTAACTTAAAAATTGTCATTTTAGTGCCTTTTTGAAAATATGTTCATTTAAATTTTCATTATTAAATTATAGTTCAGACATTTTATTAAATATTTTTTCTCAATCTATTAATTTAATAAACGAATAAGTAACAAATATTAGGACAATGCTTATCGTACGTGGCATAAAGTTGAATTTACGTCTTCTAAGTGACTTACTTGCTCTTGCCTGTACTATCCATGACAAAATTATAAGAAAAACATCAACTTCTAGCAAACAACACCTTTTAGATGTTTCCCAAACGTTTAAATATTGTTGTTATGACTAATCTATTTCCAATAAACAAAATTGGTATATTTGGTGCCGCACTATATACTTACTTACTTAATAAAAAACAATACGGGCTTTGTCCTAATAATGATACTGTTGTTGTTCAATCAACGTCAATCAATGCGATTTTAGTTCAATCACAGATTACAGAATATGTTCAATCATCTACTTTATTTTTACAACTTGAAGATTCATTTTTAACCGACTTCAAAAAATGGAGGAGGTTCTCAATTTGACTCTATGCTTTTTTGTAATGTATGTTACGCGCAAACCGTATTAACCGGTATTTGTGAACCGATTTTGAAGATTCTTTTTTTGTTGGAAAGACGGTACCTCCATAGTGGTCGCATTTAATTTTGAAGAAAATCATCCACCTCTAAGGGTGGCTGTTCACGCATGATGATTCATTTTTATAAATAGTTCCCAAATTTTATTATAAGGAGCAATTATTTTAATGGTTTTGCTATTCTCCAATTCAAAGCGTTTTTCTCTCTCAATATAGGTACTTTGAGTAGTGAGAACCGATTTTTAATGTCTCCTGTGGCAAGTTCCATATAGTGGCGAACTAGGGGATGAATCCGAGTTTGCGCACTTTCCGGTAACCGATTTCAATAAAACTTGGCAAATAGATGTCATTCCACGTACTTTTGAAGTCGGTTTTTTTAGTACTCAATACTGAGATTATTTTTACATGACATTTCTTGTACATATTCTTGTGTTCGTTTGAAAGCGGCTTTGACTTTGTATGTATACTGAAACTTACGCTGTATATACAATTAACTATCAAACATAGAAGAAAAATTAAAAATGAACTATTCTATGATTAAATATTCGACATAAGAATCGTAGGCTACATTTGATTTGAAAAACGAACACTTTACCTTATTTTGTAAAAGACTTCAGAAAAAGGAGGAGATTCTCAATTCTTTTTTGTATGTTACGTGTTTACGCCGACATTTATGAATCTATTTCGATGAGTGGTCCCATTCAAATGTGAAGAATATATTCCACTTTCGGTTAACCGATTTCAATAAAACTTGGCAAATAGGTGAGGTCGATTTTTTTATGAAAAAGTTATTTATTATTTGGTACAATCTTCAGGCAACCGATTTTAGAACCTTTTTAACCGCCTACAGAGAAAAAGTATGAGTATGATTAACTTGAGATCGAGTTATACTTGATAGGAATACTTATGGATCGTATGGTGACCTCGGTGGCCTAACAGTTTACACTGTGGGCGCTGGATGTGGTTTGATTCCCAGTAGGTTCAATTTAGGAAATGTACTTTTCTAAATTGGTTCTGGTCTGGGTGTTCTGGTTGGTACTCCGGTACTCATAGTACAGGGAATTCTCTAATTTGAGACAAGGCAATTGGTGTGGTTGTCTAGAACATAATTATTATAGTTTTATTATTGTGGTTAACAAAAAAGTCTTGCCAACGTATATACTTTGCTTTATTTGTAAGTCAAATAGGTAAACGTATGTACTAAATAACTGCCTTAGTCATAGGATAGGCAACGATGAAGTGTTAATATTATGATTTAGTATGTGCAAACGGTGCACGTGACTGCTCGTGAATGTTTGACGTAATTCTCTGTAATGATAGTTAGCCTACGTACAGTCCAACTGATGGGCATAGGCCTCCTCTCACAATGATAGTGCTTGGGCAGCAGTTCCCATGTGCGCCCATACGGATTGGAAATTTCACGCAATCATTCAATCGCTTTGCAGATTTGTGCAGGTTTTCTCACGATGTATTCCTTCACCGAAAAGCTCATGGTAAATTTCAAGTTAACTTTCGCATATAAATTCGCACGTTTCTGCAGTGCGTCTCAGGAATAATCGCTAACACTCGTGTTGATAGTTTTGAAGCTGTTATGCGAAAAAGAGCGGCTTTCTTGATACGCAAAATTAGTGGCAGTGGTAACCTGAATGTCATCGCGTTCAGGATCCAGGGTTCTTTTCATGAGCACTGGACCCGAAGGCATATAATATATATATATATATATATAAAGAGGATGTTTATTTGTAATATTACCTCATTTTAAGCGCACTGTTGCTACTAACCCTTATGTCCGAAATATTTTTTTTTCAACTTTGAATTTGTAATTCTGTATAACTCGAAGTTGCAAGCCCGGATTTGAACCCACGACCATCTGCTTGAGAGGCGGTAGATCGAACTATTAGTCTAATTTTGTATTTTTACTTTATCTAACTCTGTCTAATTTTGTTTTTAAGTGTAGTTATTACTAAATTGAGACAATGTCGGTTGCGATTTTAAAATTCTCATATTGTTATCTGTCATAGAAACGAAGCATCAACATTAACCATAAAAATTTATTACAATGTATTGATAAGTTGTTGTAGAAATTATGACAAAATAAAAGATAATCTTGAAAGGATTATTCATCGTACCGGTACCTAACAGTTTTGTGAAATGAATGACGGTATTGTAGATGTACGTGTTCGTTGAATTGAAAGATAATACTTCCCTTGTTCCTGGTCGTATTGAGTAATTGATATCAATGAATCAACTGTTCTGTTCTCTAAATGATCTAAATTGAAACATTCCGATCTTATGAGGTACTTTGAAGTTAAAGAGTTAAAGTAATAGTGTTGAAGCTGAGTAGTGACTAGTAATTACTAGTAACATTTCGGAACTGAAACTTTAACTTAGATTAGTACTGGTGAATAGGTCGATACTTCCAATAAACACTCAACTTAATTTTTGGACATGTTCTGTTTTCATTTTGTTTCTTTTATTTTTTTGCACAAAATTCGGGAAGCTTAATATTAATATATATATAAATACAGTTGGCGTTAGTATTCATTGGAGGTATCGAAATGGAAGTGGACGTTTTTACCTTAATATAATAAGACAAGTACGCTAACTCTGCACAAACGTAACAGCGAGAATTGCATGTACGCGCGCCCGCCGCGTGGCGTATGCGGACGAACACATTCGCATAATCTCGCGATGCATTCGCGTTGCATAGCACTGGTCGTCTCACGCGCCTTTAATTATTTATGCGACGGCAGGCACACATAAAAGACGCGCTGCTAAGTTTCTGTGGAGTTACCATACTTGTCCTATTGTACTAAATTTTTAGTAAGTCGCTAGTTACATTATCATAACATAATTTATATTAAAAAAATCATCTCTGTCGTTTTATTTAGTCTTCTATAATATGCAGTAGCTCTAACATCTCGTAGCAGTAGAGCTCCTTGTGAAAGAGTTCGTCCAGAGAGGTACTGCCGCCTTACCTATTTCTACCGCCAAGCGGTAATGTAAATATGATATGCGTTCCGGTTTTGAAGAGTAAGAGTGCTGGGAAAATTACAGGCGCATAGGACCTGTCAACTTATGTCTTGGGTGACTGGCGCAGCGGTAGTACCTCTCAGATTCATGGGATATTAAGCAACCGCTATGGACAGGCGTGTCGCTTACTACCAGTCGCACCACTTGTTCGTTGCGCATAACTTGACATAAAAAAAAATGCGATACAAATAATTTTTATTGACTAATTTTAATTATCGATCGCACTGATAATTGCATGAAAATACTTGAAATTATATATACGACACTTTTATTAAAATAGTTTTGTGTAATTAAAATAATTAATTAAATCGTAGTATGTTTACCATTTGTGAAAATAATGTTTCCATGTTCTAACGAAGCTTGTTTTTGTACTGCGTGTTATACTGATACTGATTGGTAGTCAATTAATTAAAATATAAAATCCTAAACTAACCTTGAATTAAGATAACTAGCAAGTACTTCTAAATACTACATGTGTGCATTAAGTAGGCATCTCTAAAAAAATACATTCATCTCACTGACATATTTGAATATCACATTACAAAAGATCTCATGATAAACAATACAGTAAACTACCTCATACATAATCGATAACACGGCGTGACTAACATTTTTTTGTATGCTTATGCAATTTACTGGGCCATAAAAAGAATCAAAATGAATGGTTCGTGTGAATCAAAAAGTTTAACCTTGGTTCTGGCGGACTTTGATTTGAGCATTTTGAACTCGGAGTCCTGCACAATGACTAGTGATAACCGTATTACATATATTTCGTAACGTTAAGGTTAAACATTGGCATTTATTTTTGACAACTTTGAAAAGTATTATCGTGCCAAAATTTATAAATGTGACATTTTATGAAGTATCGAACTGGCGCATGTAGAGTAACAACATTTTCTTGATTATTATCTGTATTGTAATCCGTCTACCAAAATGATAGATGACTTTGATAACCAACCATACAGTGTATTAGTCACATTGTTTTCATGTATATAATGCTTATTACCATGCATTATATCATTGCCTGGCAAATAACATTATGCCCAGTTACTACTCAACCCGTTCTTGTTAGATCTTCGTGCAGATGTTCAAAACTGAGCTATTATCATTGACTTATAATTATATGGACGTCGGGTCCGCGCTAAAAAGTGTCCGAACTTATAGGGCGTTAAAATCGTATACAGAGCGTCATTCACGCTTTAGTCTTCGTTTGTTCGACTGACAGCGAAGCAAGCAAAATTAGACAGTACTGCGATGACATTACAATTTAAATTCAACGTTTTAGCTTTTTTATGTTCCTTTACATGTCACTACGTTTAAATAGGTTGACTTGGGACATTTTTTACGTGGTTTTTGTATTAGACCCGTCGTCCATTTATTTGTAAGTCAATGGCTATTATTATATAAACTGATGCGTGTTTTTTTTTTATTGAGGGTACTTACCTATTTCTGCCGCTAAACTATAATGTGACCACTACGTACTTATTTTGTATGGTATCCAAGCATACGGGACTTGTCAACTTGTATCTCAGGATGGCGGGCGCGGTGGCAGTACCCCTCAGATTTTTGCAATTTAAAACTCTGAGTGACACTGCAACTGCTATGGACAGGCATGTCACTTACCACAAGGCGCATGACTTGTTCGTCCCATCGTTTTTTAAAATATTAAAATTCTAATGCATTGAGTAGGTATGTTAATTTGTTATTACTTTCAACGTAACATAACATTTGGTTTTTACAGCGTGCTTATCAGCAAAAGGATAAATTGTAACGATCAAACTTTGCAACGATTAGAGTTTAATATTCTCAACTAGCTTGCTAAATAAAGTAAATTGAAACTATTAATTTTCAATTTGTCCATACGATGAACAAAACCTAGAATGGTCTTCCAATACCAATAAATCATCTTGAAATGAATTTACGAGACCCTCGGAATGAATCATCTTTAGCACGCTTTTAATGTTTTTTTATGGAACAAATATTCTTTACAGACTTCGATCTCATTGAGTGCTTTTAGGTAACCTTGAATGGCAAGGTAATAATAATATTAGCTAGTTTACGAGCACCTAACATTACTAAAGGTCAAGTCAATTTGACCGTACAATATCCTTAAGAAATTTACTCAACAGTTAGCATGGCCAACATAAAAATAAAATGTCCTGAGAGCAATCTAAATATCCATCAATCTGGATAGATTGAATGCTCGTACAAAAAGAGTGGTTACAATTGAATCCACTGTTACTCTCGCAGAATTAGATTAGGATGTCGCTAAAAAGGTGAAATTGATACCGATCATGGAACTTACAGCATCTCAGAAAATCATGTCGAAAAAATCAAAAAATCATGTCTAAAACAGAATAAAGGTGGAACGGAGACAAGTTGTTTAAAGGACAGGGTTGCTAGTCTGACCCGATGGGACTGTGGTGATTCTCGTACACTAATACCTGTACGAAGGAAGATGTCAACGCGACCACGTATAACGCAGTGAAGGTGGCAACTTATAAAGGCAATTTAGTTATAAAATAAAAGAAGCATCAACACGATAAGAAGAAGTTTGATGGTCATAGGATCTTATGCTTACTAATGCCATTAATAATACAAAAGGGACTACAAAGTCCTACCGCAACATCGGATGATAGTCAATTAGTAATGCATGGCAATGGCATGAGACCCCGACTATGCCGATTAAGCTATTGGCCGCCCGACTGAGCCAATTGTAGTAAAATGGACGACAATCAGCTTCAATTGTAGCCAATAAGTGACTGTTTGTTGAGACTTGAAAGTCGTTTCATTCAACGATCATATTTGTTGAGACACTGATTTTAACGTAAATAATGTTTTTGAACACACAAACAAACACAAAGAACAATTTTTGTAGTAAATATAAGATCGTAAGATTTGCTCATTACGATAGCACATAACGTAACAAATAATTAATAATACTATTGCAATAGAGACATTTTTAATGAGATTGAAAGACTCGAACCTCCAGATAAACTTAGATAACTCCTACATAACAAAACATATTTTACAAACAAAAGCAGGTACTCATATCTTGTCTGGTGAGATGTCGTTGCTGCAAGTATTGTAACCACGCGCCATATCAATTCTGTAATTTGAACTTGACATTGTAATCTCTATGTGTGTAGCGAAGATTTGTTGAAGTCAATGTTTTGATTTGATGAAGGTATACATTTTTAATTAACTCGAAACGTGTTGTGGGATGTAGCCTGATATAGAGAAGACATATAAACAGATGAGAACAACGAAAAAATGTAAAACGACAGCATCATAAAATTAAGAAGTTTGTTGGTTATATAACTTTGTAATCGTTTGTACTTTGTAATGTTATTTACTGTTTATGTAGCCACCTGCTCGTATGAGATTCAAAGTCCGAGCATTATTTTTCATACGTTGTAGTAGTAATTTACAGTGGTCTCGACTACAGTTCAGATATGTTAAGTAGATGCTTACATTTTAGTTACCTTGTGATTTAGTAGCAGTCGAGATACAAGAGTTTGTCCAGGGAAGTACCTATTTCTGCCGCCAAGCAGTAACGTGACCATTACTACTACTCTACGGTTTTGAAGTGTCAGGGGTGCTGGTGAAATTACAGGCACATGGGACTTGTCAGCTTATGTCTCAGGGTGACGGGGTGACGGGCGCAGTGGCTAGGCGTGTATGGATAAGCGTGTAGCTTACCATCAGACGCACCACGTGTTCGTCCCGTTACTTGATATCATAAAAAAAATAAGTCTAACTTGCACAATTGCCGAGCTTCCAGCGATGTCAGCTTGTTATGATCAAAGCATACTTCTTCTTTTTTCCCTTTTTCTCTTTAATCTTTTAATGATTGTACGAATATAAAGTTTGTACTTTATGTGAACGCTGTTGTGAAGATAAACATAAAATAGACTAATATTTTAGTTCCTGTGCGTTTAGTACACAGTTTTGGATCGTTTGCGTATTATATCATGATTCAGGTGAAGGTAGTCGAAGAGTACAATATTCTTTCAGACGGGTGTATAATGGTGGTATGAGCTGGAAACGGATTGAGTGGTTGGTTGGCAAATGACCGACCTTACTGTGATTGGGAAACATATTTATACTATTTGATGCAGCACAAAGACGCACGTCTTTGTGCTGTCTTATACTATTTCATCATTTCTTAATGATTTCTTAGCTTACATCACTATCACTTTTTATTTTTATGGCTCCATCATTATGAAAAATGATGATTTTCTTCTTTTTTAAATGTTATGGCTCCATCGAAATAATCAATGATTTTGCCAATGTCAAGTAAAAATAACTATGGACGGTAGTTTAATATTATTATAAAAATTATACAAAAAAAAATGGCGATTGCGCCAATGTCCTGTGAGAATAATGTCCAATGATGATTTTGCCAAATGCCTGAGTGTAATAGGATTTGACGTTAACTCTCTGACTGCTTCTTTATTGACTATCTATGATAACTAGAGATAATAATAGGCCGGTTTCTATGTATCAAAGAAGAATATAATAGTATTAATGTATTCTATTTTAATCAACATTTTTTAAGTGAAATTAGCGACTGCTTTGCTGCGGTAGTATATTTAGAAAAAATATATAGAATTGTAACTAATAATATAACAATTTTGTTTTAATTATTTAATTTTATTTATGAAGATATTTGAAGTTTAGGTAAATTAAATATACTCTCCATATTATAAACTCTATTTTTTATAGATAACACAAATTAAGTAACATTTACAATTGTACACTGCCTAGAAATTATATTTATAAAAAAAACAAGAACTCTTTAGAGCTCTAATAACATGCTTCAATTTTCCGTCACTAAAATAAAAACAACCGCAAACCGGTTAGCATCAGTGACACTGATGCACTTGGACGTTGAACCTCTATTATTATCTGTTATAACGTTTCTTTAAGATACAGTAGTAATAAATAAATAAACATATCTAATACCGGATTTATATTTTTTATATTTGACTTATTGAAAATGAAACTATTATTCCGGATCTAAATCGCGTATGTTTGTTTTTTCAAACTCTTGACGGTCCCATTGTCATGGCTGACTGCAATGGTAATCAGTTTTATATTTACTCAAACCACTCTATTCCGAACTTTAGTTACAAAATAATTAATACCTGAAATTAGACTTATAATTATATATATACTATAACTAAAAGGGAATTAGAAATGAAATAAAACATATTAACGTGTACGAATGCAGTCTTAAGTCTGCTTGGGATTTTTTATCAGAGGAAATACTGGATCCATCCATCCAAATAACCGGAAATTATCTTTCCTGTTAATATTAGGATAAATAAAAACACAGACTTCTTTTGGACAAGGACATGGGGTTTGTCCATGGTTTGTCAAACTATTATAGGTATAATAATTATATAAATATTTCATTTAATTATATTTATTTAGCGTGCGCCTTTGTGCCCCTTTGGCGTAATGGCCCTTAATCCAACCCCGAATAGATTTTATTATAAATGTAAAATATAACTTACGAACTAGTAGATACATCTTTAAAATGTTGCAAATACTTCAAAATTGTGGGTATATGAAAAGGCAAATAAACATTGACTATCGAAACACAAAAGTGAACAAAGTAGAGTTACGTGTGTTTCTTACGTTACATTTTAGTTTCCATAAATTTGCTATTCTAAATAGGTTTATTATGAATATTCTAAGGTATAATTAATAACAATTAATTATGCAAAACTGTTCGACGTTGAACTTTTTGTCATATTTAGAGAAGTATCTAAGACTACTTAGTAGGTACTTACTTAGTAAGACTACGTATGTAAGACTAAGAGTACTTATGCTTCCAAATCTCACGATGTTATTAGATTACGATGTTTTACTATCTATTTATAAATCTACTGCTCAAAAATTCTTTTTACCCGGAAATAACCAATCGCAAAACGAAAACTGTAGTTACACCTCTTTTTTTGTGATGCAACGAAACGAGTTATTGAATATGGTGATTCCAAAAAATTTGAAAAACTAAAAAATTTTGATTACAAAAAGGGAAAATTGAGTTGCTCCTGTTTGTCTCAATGTTTTTGTAAATACCAAAATTAGTGTATTTATTATTATATTGATGTTTAGAAATAAAAAAATGTGATTGTACAGCCTGTTTTTTCTGTAGGTGACGCCTATACTTTTTTGTATGTTATTTACTTAACTTCTTTTATGTTATTTCTATGTTATTTACTTAACAAATCTCTAAACAAACAAATAATTCACTGATCAATTGCTATCTACAACAATATAATAAGAACAATATACGCGAGGTTCCCGATGTAGACTTTTTTCAAAGAGAACAAATGATTGATTCCCTTCAATTTAAATTGTAAATTGAAAAATTGCGCCAACAAAGGTCGTTGACCTTGACGTCACACGATCTCAGTCGACCAATGGGGACGCGCCGCGCCCTTTTGTCGACCAATCAGAGGTCGGTGTTGTTATCGATTAGTCCCCACTGAACTTCACAATAACGGAATCCCTAAGTGAAATGATGCTGTATCCGTATGCAACAGGCATCCATTGTAATGCAATTGAGCAATTGATATTTTATACAAGGCATTTTGATTTCAATAAAATGACATCGACTTATAGAACGAACGCTCGCAGATTCGTCACCGATCTATAATTTGCACTCGCTTGATTTTTAAATAAACTACTAACCAGGGTTATTGCTGGTGCAGGCTTTTCACACATTCTATTTTAAAAAATCGAAATAAAATATAGGAACATTATGTTTTCGAATTTAATATTTTTATAATAAATCGTATATAATGTATATGAAGCTTTTTTAATATTTTGACATTTGTTATCATTATCAAAAACAATCAAACTGCAATAAAATCAATCAGCCTGGCTAGCTTAATCAAACTAAAATTTTCTCAGTGCTACTACGACGGTAGAGCTGCTTTTTGTGTTTGGAGACGTATATAAGATCATTGGGTTGGAGTCTGTTTCTGGATTAACGACGTGAATATCCGCACTGTATACCAGGATCAGTCAATGCGGATGCAGATGCTAATATAAACAACAACCTTGGTTTTTTTTTTGTAGCTTTAAATTGCAAAGATCTGCGGGTCTCTACCGCTGATCCCGTCACCGTGAGTCATTGACAAGTCCCATGTGCCTGTAATTTCACCAGCACCCTTCCCCTTCAAAACCGCAACACAGTAATGCTGACATTACTGCTTGGTGGCAGAAATAGGTAAGGTGGCAGTACTATCCTGGACGAACTCTTTCACAAGGAGCTCTTCTGCTACTTAAAAATAGCAAGTTTACAACAAGTAACAGCGGAAAATTGAAAGAGAAACTCGTTCTGTAACGACGACGTAAAATATGACGAGGGAAATTAACGACCAGTTGCCTAGGAGTTAATAAGTCGGAGAGTAATGGCGGATTTATATTAGTCGTGAAAAGCTTTTGGCGCCTGAATAACTTAACGTCTGAGTGTTGTTTGCGTAAACCGAATAATGTGTACACATACATCCGCTTATATAGCTAGGTTCCGTCTGTGAAAGTGAAGGACGTGACATGGACGTGATGAACGATTCGCGTTTTCCAAGATTGTGGAAGGAATGCAAATAGATCGAGTTATTTGTAAATAACTTCTTTTTTAACCGATTTCCAATAAAAGAGGACGTTTTCAATTCGACTGCTTTTGCTTTTTTTTGTGTTACGCGATAACTCCAGCATTTGTGAACCGATTTTGATAATTTTTTTTGTTGGAAAGAGGGTACCTCAGTGGTCCCATTTATGGTGGAATATTTCTTCCAAATTTAACATTTTATCGCGAAACATACATTAAAGAAAGATCCACCTTTCTGAAATCAGATAAAAAGCACTTATAACGTTTATCACATGTGACTTTATTATACCAAAGTTATGACGTAACAAGGAGTACTTAGTCGAGGTTTATAAATACTTGATTACTCAAATTTGAATAACCCACTTTTTGCCCCATTTTCATTCGCTAATCACGCCACACTTAGTGCTTTTTGTTAGAACAAGCCGTTTTTGTCTCGGCTAGACGAGATTAGTCACGTCCTTCTGGAACAATTTACTTTACTTGTCTATTTTATATTATGCATTAATTTAATCGATGGCTTTCTAAAATAATGTAACTTTATTTTACCAGCAGTAGAGCTCCTTGTGAAAGAGTTAATCCAGTGAAGTACTGCCACCTATTTTTGCCGCCAAGCAGTAATGATAGCATTCCTGCGTTTTGTTTTGAAGGGCAAGGGTGCTGGTGAAATTACTGGCACATGGGACTTGTCAACTTGTGTTTTGTCACTCGATACTATAAAAAAAAAGAATATACTTATTAACAAAAAGTGATTGTCTTCAGAAGCGCAAAGCTTCGTATACCAGCACAATGTTGCCACGTCATTATTTTCACCAATGGAAAGATCGGTGTCTCATCTACTCGCAGGTGCTTTTCCACCGGGGCGAAGTAAGACGAGAATTGAAGTCTCGCCGGCTTAATTCCACCAAAAATTGCCATTAATAAATTATCGCGAACTCGCAAGTTCGCGATTGATATTAAATTGATGATGATTAAAATGAGATTTGCTCGACATTTCATGTGATCGACACGCTTCGATCTAGTTAAAAATACAATATCGACCATCTGTATCGTACACATTTACTCTTTTTTGTCTGTACCCACGTGTTGATCGACAAAAAATACGATGTCGATCGTCTGGTGTTGGTTATTCCCATCTGATCCCCTAAAACCGATCCCTGGGGGACCCGTTTTATTTTATATTACCTTCGGATCCCCAAAGGATAAAGAATAATTAATTAGAAATGAACAACATTAAAGGTAAAGGTTTTTAACTCTTTGTTATTTTCTTAAATACTACTTAAGACTGATTTTTGTTACTTGTGAATAGCAATATGTCAATATTAATTAT
>NW_020653575.1:1708596-1752127 GCF_003589595.1 Hyposmocoma kahamanoa | reverse complement strand
ATTATTTGTCACAATAACATTTGATCACAATTGCTCAATAAATGACTATTTGATTTCAAAACTTCTCTTAACTGTACTTACCTTACAAATACAATGAGGGGATCCGTTGGGAGTTGCAAAACATAGAGGGGATCAGAATGGATTTAAAATAGACGGAAAGGCTGAGAAATGTAAATGAGACGCTCGATTCCCTTATGAAAAAATTTTAAGACAGTCTAAATGGCCACTAAAAGACAAAAATATTAGTGTTGCTATTATACATAATTACAGTATTTTCTATTTATTTTACCTTATCACATTTTATATTCTACATTGAACAATTGACAAGGTCAAGAGCACATTCATTTTGACACTTATTGTTTAAATTCAACTTTGTGGCACTTATGATAAGAACGATCGAAAGGCCAAACCGTCAAGCTTGATATGCTTTTTGACTGCACGTGCAACATGTTGTTTATAGCCCAATGATAAAAACTACAATGGTATGCAGTTGAATCTTTAACATTAAATATAAAATTGTAAACATTTTAATAAATAACACTTGCAAATCGTTCGTGTTTCACATTTGCTTGCCATGTAAATTCAACTCCACAACTCTAATGGATTCATTGCAGTTAACATGTTTACTATGTGTTCAGACAAAATCTACTAAATGGTGTGTGTTGTGTAGACTATCAACAACGTATTTTTTGACAATCGACACTGTGGAATTTAAATTAAAAGTAGGTACATGCAAATACAAATTAGTTCGATTTTAACCTTGACAGTTTATCCATTGCTAACAAATAGTCTGAGTGATTCTGAATTCTTGGATTTTCACGATTGCTACACATTGGAAATAATACACACATCAAAAGTGTCTAGGGATCAAGTGAATATTTTTGAAATAAAAATTATTTAAGCAATATTTACCAAATCCAGTCTTCCAGGACGACTTCTTACTTTAATGCTTATGTTTTATTTAACCGCTTACCACTATATTTAATTAAAATAAACTAAAATTGATGTTTTTGCAAATTGTGGGAAAAAACTCAAATTAACGGCGTCAATTAAATGACAAAAAAATGGCGAAAATGATGATTTTGCTCATTTTTATTGTAAAGATAAGAAAATTAATAATCTGTATTTCCACCATTAACACGAATCACACAATTACAGCGATTTGGCATGCTTAAGATGAGTTCATCAAAATCACTTTGAGGAATGGCCGCCCATGTGTTTTGTAACAAGTTAAAATATTATTGTAGAGTATGTACGGTATGCATACTCGGCACAGCTCTTCTTTGAAGCATATCCCATGTGTGCTCAATTGGATTGAGGTCTGGCGATTGAGCAGGCCACGGCAGAACGTTGATACGAGCTTCGGCAAGAATGCGTGTTACGACTCTAGCCGTGTGTGGACGTGCGTTGTCATGCATTAGTTGAAATGAATCACCCAACTGGCCTCGCAAAGGGATGATAACATCTGAAACAATCCTCTCTGCGTAAACTTGAGCATTGAGGTTACCCCTGATCCAAATGAGATCGGTTCTTCCGCCGATCCAAATACCGGCCCGTATCATTATTGTTCCCCCACCATATGGATGAACTTCCTGACAATATCTCAAACGTTCATGACGTCCAGATGTTCTCCAAACTCGAGTACGTCTTGTATCCGGTCTCATACCGAAGCGGGATTCATCCGAAAAGCACACATAGCGCCAGTCTTCTTCCTCCCAGTTTCTGTGTTCGCGAGCCCATCGTAAACGGGTCCTGCGATTGCAGGGTGCAATAGGTGGAACCCTGAGCGCCCTTCGGGATCGCAGACCCACTTCACGTAAACGATTTCGGATTGTTTGATCGCTTATTAGCAAGCCTGAGGAGCCGTGGAGCCTCGTAACCAACATCATGGCGGTCATGGTACGATTCCGTCGAGCAGTATTTTGGATATACCGGTCCTGTCTGCGAGTCGTGATGCGAGATCGTCCTCCATGTCGCTCGGCCACGCTGCCCGTCATGCGATAGCGCGTCCAGAGGCGACTTATGACGCTCTGTGTAGTGTTAAGAGTGAAAGCCACAGCACGTTGCCTGGAACCAGCTTCCAACATTCCGACGGCTCGCATCATCACTTCTCGGGTTAAATGATGTCGTCTCTCCATAATAATGTAAATTGTTTCGGTTCCGATGCAGATATTGTAATGATTTTGTCAAAACGCTATAACTCATTTTTATACAAAACCACATTGACAATCGATTTTCTTCTTATTATCGAATTTTAAACAATATTCCTTATTTAAATGTTGAAACTCACTAAAAAGTATTAATAGCGATACAAAAAAGTTAATATAATTAACCCTAATTGCAGCAATACTCTTAAACGTACTTGATCCCTAGACACTTTGTGTATAATGAATTCGGGTCTAAGAGATCCCCCACACTAGCGTCTTTAGAGCGTCAGCGTCTCGTCAACGTACATACAGCGTCAACACGACATAGCGCCGCGGCGGCACAACGTCAGCGCGGCGTCAGTGAGCGACTGCTGAGGATCTACTCCTATTCTCCATCAAACATCCGTCCGAAACAATTACTGTAAAATGTACATAGATATGGCCAAAGGCTGGACGCCATAGTGCCAAACTATAAGAGAAAAAAAAAGAAATGGACATAGTTATGCAAACAAGAACCAACCCACACCTCGAGTGAAATTGAGTTATGTACTTAGGTAGAACACCAGACGTGTCCTTTACCCGCTCACAAAAGATCCTGGCAATACCAAGCCAAAACGGACAAATTAAAAGCCCTTCAAAGTACCAACCCTAAATAAGTAACTTTTTAATAGCTAAAAAGAACCAAGCTGCTTAACTTCATAATGTATTTTTTTAAATATGCTAAATAGATCTATGTCACCTGTACTGGAAGTACTGTAGATCTTCAGAGTTTTCATTACGAAAACTAGAACATGGTTCTCGTTAACGAAATAATAATAATAACGCACACCCTGAATATAGTCCCGCACTAGGGAACCCTGTGTCGCGGGTGCCATGGACACGCACATAGACAACCACAAATTACACCCCAACACACGAGATAAATAAATGTAGGCCATACACATATTTTTCCCGACTCGGAAATCGAACCTGGGACCTCTGCGTGGCAGTCCGGCATGGTAACCGTTCAGCCACAGAGGCAGTTAAACGTTAAGTTAAAAAGATACATAATGTTTTCTATTTATTGCAGTATAATATAATAGTTTCCCTATATCATTCTCAATGCTACACATAACTCACGTTGTTTGTCTCAAATAACTTACCTATTTATTTCTTCACACTGTTTTTACAAAAATCTAATTATCTCGAAAGTGATGTTTAGTGGGTTGGTTCTAATTTGCATAACTATGTCCAAATATAAGTAATACTCGACAAATTCAAAAGACAATGTCATATATGCAGCTTCATTAGCATCATGCGTCGGGTCGCAACATTGGTCGAGTACATTGACTTATGGTCGAGTATTACTTATTTGACAGTAATTGTTTCGGACGGAGTACGGAAATAAACCCTCTAAACAGTGTCGAACGTTGGGTACACACCGCACTGGCGTTTAAAAAACAAATATACGAAATTTACATCCGAAAAAATAGTCACGTTTTCAAAATATTTATTTATTTATCATATTATTGTCCTCATTATCACGAATGCACGTCACTTACAAGTTGACGAAAATAATGTTATTTACATACTTTAATTTAGACTACCATGTTGTGATATACTTTGTCAGAATTGTACGCCCATTAGTTTGTTAGAGATGATAGACACACACCCACAGAACACGGAAGTATTCTTTATTTGTATTTGATAGCCTATCAAGAATTTAACTGATTACGTGAACGTTGTATTTATAAAAAAGGTTTAAACTGTTGTTTAGTTAAGGTGTGGATACACACGTGCTACATTCCGACTGCAAAATAGCAGTGTGCAAAGTAACGACTGCACATACTCTACTAGCAGTCGGCAATAGTTAGTTACTGCCTCCGTGGCCGAACGGTTACCACTGCCACGCAGAGGTCCCAGGTTCGATTCCCGGGCCGGGAGAAATATTTGTATGGCCTATATTTATTTCAGTCGTGAGTTGGGTGTAATTTGTGGTTGTCTATGTGTGTGTCCATGGCACCCGTGACACAGGGTTTCCCTGGTACGGGGCTATGTCGAGTGTGTGCGTTATTATTATTAGTACCTTACGCAGCTAATGTGCAGTGAAAATGTGGACCCGAAATGTCCATTTCCCAGAATGTTTCTTTCGCAAAATATTCCTTTCGCAGTATGACATTTTAGCAGAATGTCTATTTCGCAAATATATTACCTTTTTTGCCAATGTACAGTCAACAGCACATCACGCTACACACTTTTGTTCGAATATCGCCTCAAGTGCAACGGAACAAGATCACCAATGTGTGCTTAATGCGCTGTCGTCTTTACCTCCTAATAGTAAATATCAAATAAAGGTAAAAATTACATTGGATTTTAATGTTGGAATATACATACATATTTATTTATTTATTTTGTGCACCACGAGTACAATATTTGAACTGGTGTACTGCAGTCGTAATACAGTCGAAGTTTAGATCGGTTGCATACGTACTAAAAGGCATTCACGTCTCATGGGGGAGCATTTGCACATTGCGTCTCAGGAATGCGGACACTGAACGGGTTACCCTGTTGCAAGCGTGCACTCTCGCATACTTTTAATTGCACAGCATGTTCGTTCTATCCCAGTTAGGAGAACTGGTTTTGACTATGAAGGAAAACAATTTGGAACCATAAAAGTCTGTGACGGGTTCCCTACTTGCGATAGAATGCCGTTAGACCAACCATTAATTGCTCGAAAACGTTGGCTCGATTGTCCATTTGACCTATGAATCGTGAGCTCTAAGGTTTGCATATCCTTAACAAGTAAACTAGAAGTATTTTTAGCACGTACTGCAACAATTTACATTACACTTAATACTTACGTCTTAATTATCATATTTTATCGTTAAGTTCATTTGTTCTTTTCTCTTTGTACACACTGTAATATTTATTTATAATAATATTTTTGTAATATTTATATATATAAAACCGTTCTACTCAATTTAATGCAAGCTGTGTCTCACTTTAAATGTGCATCTATCTAAACACCCTTACCAATGTAAAAATGTACGTGTATCGATGTAACAATTGCTGGTGAACTTTAACAAATAAATAAAAATAAAAAAATATTCTGGGCTACCCTAAAGCAATGCTCGACCATCTGTTGGATATCGTCCGCAAAATAAAATTTGTCTTATTTGCAACAAATAAAGTGCCTTAGTTATAGCTCCATAATTATAAGTTCCTACTCATCTTTAATCGCTTTCTCACTCACCCACGGAAATAACACATAAGTTTCTGTTGTAGGCCTATTATTTACCAAAAGAGAGACACTTTTAACCGACTTCAAAAAGGGAGGAGGTTCTAGGTAGTAAAACATCGTGATATTCAATAAATAGAATATTATAAAAAGATTTGTTATTAGTTGCTATTATTTATATTTTCCATCATTTTTCCGAGAAAAGCTACCAACATCACATTACTTATCAAAGTACGTTTATTTACTGACATCACGTTTTCTAGTGACATTATTTACATTTCCATTTCCGTCTTATGAAGATTGAAACGTAAATAGAAAGGGAAACCAAAATGAAAAAAAGAATAGGCTGTGTGGCATTTTGCCAAACCCATTAAAACTCTACTTAAAAAATACTAACATCGTTATAACACGATAACGCTAGATAAGACAACCGTTCGTTGTTCTTTGATTTTAAATTGAATCGTGGAATCGACTTTGACGTATACACCCAATTGCCGAAAATCCTAGACGATGTGGAAACTACTAACTGCCATTCTCACATTCGGTGTTCTCAGCCAAGCCGTAGCCATTTTGGTGTTCTCGGCCCAATTACCGTAGCCATTGTTTTCTCTCGCTCATTATAAGGATTATACCCAATAACATTGAAATATGAAAACTTTAACCTAAACTATCAATATCTCTAAATGACATTAGAATGTAGCAAAATATACAAATAATAATTCAGCTTTGTTAGAAATACTCAGTTTTCTGTTAAAAATGTTTGAACTTTGTAATTACCGTATCCATGGCTATGGTAATTAGATCTACCTAATAACCGTTTCCATAAAATATTTGTGTCTTAATAACTTGAAAACTACTTCGTCTATTCTAATGCCATTTAGACATATGGATAGTTTAGATTAAAGTTTTCATATTTCAATGTTGTTGGGTATAATAAGCGAGAAAAAATAATGGCTACGGTAATTATGCTGAGAACACCGAATGTGCGAATGGCCACTAAGCGAACTCTACTGCATCTATTTATCTTCGACCTTAAATACACATATTAAATCACAAATACCGCTCAAGTAAACCATCACTTATGTTATTAAGTCAACCTGTCCATAAGTAGTTAATTCTCTGATCACGTCTATTTGGTGCTTGATAAGGATCCACCGGCCTGTAAGCCGTATTAAAGAATTAGCTCTTATCTCCAGGGATTAAGAGCTATCAGTTCCTAAGTCCACTTGCCAATTAAGGACTACACTTATATGGGCAAGTAAAAGTAACTATACAAGGTGAAAAAATCAACGGGGAACCATTTAATTTTATTTAATGAAAACATTCTTTTATTTTTGTTAATATTGATAACTGCATTCACAATTCTTTTTTTAAAGTTTTCGAAACAACTAAAAAGCTAAATTAGACGTCTTTAATTGTAAGATCCAATTTTTATTGGAGAGATTTTATTCTTATCGTTGGTCCCGTTGATTAGTAGAGAGTATTCATTTTATTGCATTTTTAGATGGTTTGATTCCCGGGTCAGATAAGCTTTTAAAAAATCTGTGAATGGAGTTAAGTCTATACCACATCAAATGGCTTGAATTGATTCCGCATAACAGAGAAGTGTTGAATCAATCGCTTTGGAAAAAATATGTGGTAAAATTAAGGATATATACTGATTACTATACGTAAAAACACAATTGCTAAAAATTTCCACGAAAAGACAAAATTACCTCGAAATTTTAAGAAAATCGCTGAATTCAATAGGTACTTCACAAAATTAAAAACACAGTGAATAGCGACATCTCTCGCCAGGGCTGGTAACTGTAAAGATATCTAACTGGGTGATAAAACTTTCATAGATTTCTCATAGATGGCGCTACGACTAAAAAGTCGTTGAAAAAACCAAATACAAAGATACGACCCAAGCACATAGAAAAATTCGTGAGGTCCGCTGGTTCGTTCCTGGGCTTGGTATAGCGTCTGGCACGGTAAGCTAGAAGACGCCGGTTCCAATCCGGCCGGATCTAAAGAATTTTTTCTGAGTGTTCGATTTTTGTATTAACAATTGTAACAAACTAGTGGAATAATATCACAAAAAATAATTGAATATCAATTGAATAAAAATTAAAGGTACTATCTTCACAGTCATATTTTTTTTTATATTAACTGTAATAAATAGAACACGTATACTATACAATACAGTGGCGAATTTGCCCAAGGCCCAGTAGACCCGGGCCTAGGGCGGCCAGATTTTAGGGGCGGACAATCGTGACAAAAATTCACTGATGATGACAAGTAACTAAATATTCTAAAGGCTCACACACATCATGGCGGGTCTCACTGCACCGCATGGTATGACTATAATCTTGCATTTTATGTATAAAATATAGATAAGTTACATGTCTATAATGTAATGTATATTACTAGTATCACTACATGACTACGTCTGTCTGTTTGTCTGATCGCTATAAACTCAAAAACTACTGAACGGAAGACTGCAAATCCACCACTAATACAAAATACATACATTTTTCAAATGGCTTTAATTTCGATAGTAAAAAAATAAATTCTGAAATAAAGCCAGTGTCCCTGCCGCACGACATAAGCAAAATCAACCGTATTAGTACGGGATAAATTTTAATTCGAACTGAGGTAGTATCGAAATATTCAGAAAAATAAAAGAATGTTTCCTTTTAAGTAAAATTACATAGTTCCCCTTCATGTCCCATTGGTTTTATCCACCCTGTATAGGACGATGAACCCAATTATTGCCTCAATAAATTCAATTATTGGCACACGTTTTATCTTTCAGCTATTTTTAACCGACCTAAAAAAAGGAGGAGGTTCTCAATTCGACTGTATGTTTTTTCCATTTTTTTTTATATGCATGTTACGCGATAACATTTGTGAACTGATTTTGATGATTCTTTGTTGGAAATGAAGAATGGTGATGATGTGGTCCCATTTAAATTTGAAGAAAATATTCCGCCTCTAAGGGTGGCAAACTAGGTGATGAATGACTTTTGAGGTCGATTTTTTTAGTGTTCTGTATTGTTACTCTAGATAGTTTTCGGACTTCGAACTTTAAGGAAAAGGAGTGGTGATAATTGTATTGATAGTGATGCTTGTTGATAAAAACTGTATTTTTGGATTCTTATCGATTGGTTGATATACGTAATTATGTCATTGTTTAAGGTGTGTGTCGCAAATATTTATTGTAAACATTGAATGTTTGTCCTCCTTTCATCGCTTTGTAGTTCGTTTAATAGGAAGATTGCTGACTATAGTTAACTTATTTAATGAAAGTATAATAATAGTAAACAAGGCTTACAAGTATAAAATTGTAATATTTTTATGCCACAAACGATGCCTTATATATTTACTTGTTACATCAGTTAAAAACGCCACATCCTCGACACCGTCTTCATTCGTTCTACATTCGACACCGTTCAATCACGCTTTGTTTCTGTAAAATGATGCCCAAAAAATTGGCAAACTCACTGGGAGACCTAAGGGCTCATTCAGAGTGCAGGCGCGAACGTGGCGGTGGGTACGGGCACGCGGGTCTTGGCGTCTTCCCTTTCACAGTGCCGAAGCGGCTACGAGCGGGTAGATTCAGACGTTGAAATCGCAAACAGACGCTCGACGTACTGGGCGGACCGAGTCAAAAGATCTACCCACGCCCGCAACCGCCACGACACAGGCGCTGGCGTGCGCGGCCACTGTGAAAGCAACGAGTGTCTACTTATATATGATTTATACGCACCCACGCCCGCACCCGTGCCCGCCGCCACTCTGAATAAGGCCTAAGAGCTGACGAGCAACCTTGCGTGGCGTAATATCATAGATACACCTGAAACGCTCGGTCTACTCTACATCGATGATAAGCTCCAAGGAGACCCCTCGACGAAATTGGACACGCCGTGATAAATCTAAACAAGCCTGGGTCCAAAAAACGTATAAGACCGAAAATCAGGTAGACAAATAATATCGCCAAAGATTTAAAAAGCTGCGAAGAGCTGCCATATTTTTGAAAACTTCACGCTTAGGCTAATTACACATGGAACAGTAACAACTGCGGCACCGCGACCGCCGCCGCTGAGGCGCCGTAGTTCTTGTCGTCCTGGATTTTTATTATTATCGCGGCAGATTTTTATTATTGCCTTACCTATTTATGACGCTATGCGTAAAGTGGGCATTATTGTGTCCCGGTTTTGAAGGGTGCTGGTGAAATTACAGGCACATGAGACTTGTCAATTTATGTCTCAAGGCGCAGTGGCGGCAGTGCCCCTCAGATCTTTGTGATTTAAAGCCAAACAGTTATGGGCAGGTATGTCGTTTACCACCGGGCGCACTATCGTGAGAGACAAGTTGATAAGTCTCATATGCCTGTAATTTCACCAGCACCCTTCAAAACCGGGACACAATAATGCCCACTTACGCATGGCGTCATAAATAGGTAAGGTAACAGATTTCCATGCACGAAGTCTTTCACGAGGAGCTTCACTGCCACTAAACTGTAAATGACAATGTCTTTATTTCAATATGACGTAAAAATATAATTTATTAATAACTTACAGTGAATGGGATGAACTATATAGCTAAACATGAAAGCTAATCCAAGGCGATTGCAATACCATTCCTTTCCAAAGCTATTGGATTCCGGGCAAAGATATTTAACCTACTTCAAGTTGTGTTGAAACTCGAAGTTAATAAGAGTCTTAAGATTGATATAAACGATTAAAGGAATTCGTATTGGGTGGGTACAGCAATAAAGTCTATATACATATATAAATTTCTTATGGGAGACGGTGTGAAAGTACTGTAAATATTGTAGATAAAATATTTTCCTTCATGATGACTTTATTTTATTTTTTAAAGTATGAGTAATAGGTACTGAAATCAAATACTTAAAAATTGTTTGTCTCGTCTGAGAGCCGAAATGATCACAGAAAAATAAAATATTTACAACCTGTATTTTTTTGATGCCGATTCGAATGGGTCTAAATGATATTTTGCTGTTCGAATCCAACCTTGAGAGTGGAAAAAAATTAGTTTCCATAGTCTAAGAATCAAACACTCTAACTTACTTGGTACATTTTCTTTTATTTATTTCGTTTCATCATCTCTTTACAACAAACTGGACATGGATAATTTATATAAATGAAACCTCATTTGGCAACTGTTCGACGGTCACGATCAAAGAGGATGACGGTATATTTTTTTCTTTTGTGGCGTCATGGGACTGCCGAGCCGATTTGAGTGTGTTTAATCAAAATTCTTGGATGTGGGGTCGACCCCTACATCAAAGAATCCATATCGATATAATGAACGGAACGGAAGTGAATTTATTTGCTACTCTGCGAACCCAATGAAGGTTGAATCGTGCAAATTACATGCGCTTGTGTTGAATTTTTTTTTACGAATCCATTTCATTTCAATCGACGTCTTCCAAAGGATTAAAGGTCGACCTTTATCGTCTCGGTTTTAAAACAATCAAATTAACTTTTTTAATTTCTTTAATTTTATTTATTTAATACTATCGGTTAGTCGGCATAAAATGAGCATACCTGTGACGTCATGCCCCAACGCCACGACCCTTAGGATATGAATAATAAGAAATATATTTTAAATTAAAGTACATGGCTATGACTGAAGGCTCAGATTCGGTCTGAGGATATGACAGTGCCTTCAGGGTTATTTCCAAAGAGAATTATTATTATTAGGTTATTTTCATTGGCAAAATCATTGATTATTTCGATGGGGCCATAACGTTTAAAAGAAGAAGAAGGTTATTTCGCTAGAAATTTTCTTTAGTATAATTCTACCCTAAAATTGAATTATTGTGTTTTCTCTATAAATAGATTTCGTGGTTGTCACTAACTACAAAGAAATATGC
This sequence comes from Hyposmocoma kahamanoa, assembly GCF_003589595.1. Lineage (NCBI taxonomy): Eukaryota > Metazoa > Arthropoda > Insecta > Lepidoptera > Cosmopterigidae > Hyposmocoma > Hyposmocoma kahamanoa. The sequence continues at coordinate 1,740,879 of NW_020653575.1, read as the reverse complement.
AACAATATTTAGGTAATAAGTATAAATTAATATCGTCTGAAAACTTCGACGATTTTATGAAGAGATTAGGTATGTATCCGTATAGTTGTCTGGTCACAGTCATTTGTATCCTTTGTCGACCAACCCCCAGAACTCTTCGATATTTTAACCGAATCGTTCGATTGGATATCGTTCTCGAATCGAAAATAAACCTAAAATATAGGAAAGCGATTACTCGAGAAGTTCGAGTATTCGTATATTTCGGTTCGGTTTCGAATACTACAGTTTGACGTTCGATTCGGGTGTTGTGAATAAAAATGAAAAGAAATCGTACAATATCAAATCGAATCGGTCGACAACTGAGTTATCGTAATGTTCTGAATCGACGCAGGTCGATTCAGAACACTACGATAAATAAAACAAAATAAAACAGCTAAAGCAGCAGCAAAATAAATAAAATAAAATAAAACAGCTGCAGAGCTGTTTTATTTCAACACTCACGATACCGCAGGTTTGTGCGGTCACGTAGCCGCCGCGGTTGCGGAACGGTCCGCAAACTTGGCGGGAGAGGATCGCGCGGTTATTTACGATCGATTGAGATCGTAAGTTAAGTCTCAGACGTCGCCATGGACTCACGTCAAAAACGAGCTATCGCGTTATAGTTACTTTATCGAGAATTAAAAGAGAAAACTTAAAAGATTCAGGGTGCATCCTCTGATTCCGGAAAGAAATCGTTACGGATTATTCGTTGTCCTTATTAATGAGTTAAAAAAACAAGAAGAAAGAAGAAGAAGAAAATTCTTTAATTTTATTCGGATGTCCGTATCTACTTATTCAAAACTTAGACAAATGGTAACTGGTAGGAAATTAATTGATCGACTTCAACATCCGTAACTTGAGAAATTGACACGCGCTGCCAAATCGAAAATCAATCACAAAATGGCGTGGGAAGGAAAGACCCAACCCGCGCGCGTGTCACGTCTCCCGCGAACCGACCGCAGAGTGCGCGGGCGATGCCCGGCAAGCGCGCGGGGGTGACCGCGTCCTGCGCGGTTTGCGGCCGCCGCGAGTAACCGTCTCCGCTGCGGGCGTAAATCGCGTCGTGAAATGTACTACTAAAGGTTGCATACATTTTTCGGAGGCCTCGGTCCCGCAACCGCGGCGGGCGCGGGTGAAAACCGCTCCATGAGTTCTTAGCCTTAAAATGAAAAGAAATCGAAATCGTTTGATGAATAAAGTCCTATTTAATTTAATATGTACCTACTGAACTCTATTAAACTATATAAGAACATGTTCCTCTGTTGGGCTAGAACGTTTTGGGAATCGACGCAAACTTGGTTACACAGGGCCAAATCAAATCTAAAGCCTAGCGAAAAAATAAGAGGGACGACAAATTCTCCCGCTATTTAAGCCACGAGTACCGCCGGTTGTTGTCTATACTTTTGTACCCTACTCGCATATGGCTGAGTTCTGTTGCTTACGTATTTATGTAGTTTATTGTTTGACTAAACTTACTTCGTAATTTACGTTTCGTGTTTTGAATGAAAATATAAAATTTTATAATTTCTCCTATTCCAGGCGTAGGCCTTATTACCCGCAAGGCGGCGAACGCAGTAACCCCTACTATTGAGCTACGCAAGGACGGAGACCATTACATACTGGTCACAACATCCACCTTCAAGACCAGCGAGATAAAGTTCAAACCCGGAGAGGAATTCGACGAGGAACGCGCTGACGGTGCCAAGGTATTTACAACTTAGTATAAAGTTCATCCCTGTAGATGGTTACAAAACTACCAGTGTTAGAGTTGACCCATCGAGTATGTAACCAGAAATAGAGACGAAATATTATTTAATTTGTTTGAAAACTATTCTGCCAAATCATTACGGTGACAATTGCGCTCCGATTGGCCAGCCCGAATTCGAAACAATTGACGGGACACCCGTCAATTGGGTGACGAAAATTTAAAAATACATAGTTAATTACCGATGAAATGTGATTGATTCCGTTTATTTTGTAATTAGATGTTTTGCTGTTTTTCCCTCATCACCTCATGGAACAGCCCCAATTGTTAGACTTATTACAATAACACAGAATATTTTTGGAATATACAGAAACGTACATGCTTCAGGTCAGTTGTTGGCGCTGTAATATTTCAGCTTTCTATTTTGTGATTTCTGCGCAAACGAAAGTTGATATTTAAAACTTATTTAAGGCCCATTCGCCTGATGAGTTGCCAGTGATGGATGGCCCTTATTTCGTCTCTATTTCTGGTTATATACTCGATGGGTTGACCTTAAAACTGTACATTAGTGGTACCTTACAAAACTACCGGTGATAGGGTTGACCTTATACATCGAGTATATTACTCGATGACCTTATAAAACTACAAGTGACAGTGTTGACACGGTACTGCTGAATTCTGGATTGAACCAGCACCATCCCCTGCACTGATTATTGCCTTAACTATGGCCAATGTCGAGTTCGAGTGGGCGATCATAACAATTTGTTAATTTGTATGCATTTAAAAATTCACTTTAATCTTCTATTTCGAAAGGCCTTTTTTGCGAAGATCCAAAAGTACGAATCATTCTGTCCTTTCTCGATAAGACGATGTAGCAACATATTTCAAGTAACTGAAACAAAATATATTCCGACCTCGTGGGAGCTTGTACTCACCTACTTAGGTGTTCTGCCGTATGAAAGTACCTAGAGCCACTTTGGAATGTCATTTTTCTTTATAAATTAGTGCTGTTAGTAATTCAGTTGAACGTTATATGTATAGCTATTGCTTGATTGATTGTGAGGTGCTTTACTGATGCATACTTTTGCAATTTCAGGTAAAGTCAGTGTGCACCATCGAGGGCAACACGCTGAAGCAGGTGCAGAAAGCTGCAGATGGCGTAGAGGTCACTTTTATCAGGGAGTTCGGCCCTGAGGAAATGAAGGCCGTGAGTATTCGAAACCTATATATTCAAATCAATACCCTGTTTTTGGCGTCTCAATTAGCGAGTAAAGTGGGCCGGGGACCTGACAAGCGGTAATAATATTCTATTCAGGAAATGAAACTACTTTCCGGATTGAAATCGCGTTTTTTTTTTTCAAACAAACCAAAGATTCGGACCCTTTACAGGTCCCATAGCCACGGTTGACGGAGGTGGTAAAGTCATCAACCAGTTAAGTCTAATATTAATGCAAACCACCCTATTTTTTCACTATAGTTACAAAAGTTATTAACACGCGATTTAAATCCAGAAATATAGTTTCATTTCCTATGTGTAACAACCGCGAAAACATGAACTCAATATTCTATTCTTTTTACCGTTCGGTGTTGCTGTTTCAATAATTGTTTCTGCTAATCATTTATTAAAAGTTTGCTAGGTTAATTTAGTGAAATGCTCAATTATCTAAATTGAAAAAATCGCGTGTCTGCCCGTCCATAGTCCTCTTCTTTTTGTTGCGTCTATGGTACACACTGTAATAACAGGGCCCAGAACTTAGCCACGCTGATCACGCCACAAGTTGCCGTCGTGTTGAACTGTCCGTCTTTCGATTCGTCATTTCATTCGATTTACATATAATAAATTTTAAAAAAGAACTGTAGTCAAGTTGGGTAACTTTGAACTTTTCTCAGGTTTTTACGGATATTAAAATAAAAATGTAGAATTTGTCAAATATTTCATTGATTAATAAGTGGCCTTTCATACCCTAATTTAGAACAATTTAACTACAATGACTAATTAGGAAAAATCATTTGAGAAAATTACACCTAAGGGGCTGTTCAAAATAGCCCTGCCCTTTTGGGCAACGGAGTTATAGTGGACAGCGAAAAACTTTCTTCATTGAGAATTTAACTAACTTGGGTAAGATTTAAACTCGTATTTTGAATGAAAGCTACTTAGATTTGTCAAACAAAAAACTTTCCATAGCGAACAAGTTACCATACCAACAGCAGGGGATACCAGTTACCAACTAGTACAAAAAAAAAAACTGAAGCACGCTCTTTTCACTCGAACACCAGGAAAGAAAAATGGCGCTAACTTTCAAAACTTATTATTATTTCCTTAATGGCAACTTCTTTGATAACTTTCAATGTTATGTCACATTTGACAACAATCTCTACTAGAGAATGAAAAAGCTTATGAAGCAGTTTATACGTGGGTGTGTGGGTTTATACTATAAGTTTCCGGAATGAATAACAAAAAAATACTATAAATGGTCAGAAATGAATTTATTGTTTCACAAAATATTCTCCGTTAGCGTTAATGCACTTTTTCATACGAATGAACCAATTTCGAAAACATTTATGCCACTCCTCCGTGACAATCTCTGAAACATATTTTTCATACTCATCGACAGCTGCTTGAGATGATGAAAATCGTTGACCGCCTAACTGCGCGTAAAATTTTTGGAAATAAATAAAAGTCACAAGGTGCCAGGTCGGAACTACACGCGGGATGGCTCATAAGGCCAACGTTGTTCACCTTCAAAAATTCATTTGTGTGTCTGGCCGTGTGAGAACTGGCATTATCGTGGTGCAAGATGATACGGCGTTTACGGTTATTTTTACGGAGTTTGTCTTATAAATTTCCGGCAAACCAATGGTCGTGTACTAATCACTATTCACGGTATAATGATTCTCCAAAGCAATTGTAGCCACGTGTCCAGTTTTATTAAAAAAAGAGAGCTTAGAGGCACTTTGCACGCGCGCCACTTTGGTTGGTTTCGGCTCATCTCGAAAGACCCATACGCTCGATTGCTGCTTTGTTTTGGGATCGTAACTATAAATCCAGGTTTCGTCACCTGTTACTACGTCTCATACCAAATTTGACGCCCCGTCGTTGAATCTGGTAAGCATGGCATTGCACCAAGTGACGCGAGCCGTTTTTTGAGCCTCAATCAAATTGTGTGGGATTCACCGAGAGCACAGCTTTCTAACTCCCAAATGTTTGTGTAGTATTGATTGTATTTAACTCATGCCTATGCCTAAAGATGTCCGAAATATCATAGTGGATCTGGCCTGTCTGTTTTGATCATACGGCGTATCGATGTTTTTGTTGTTCACAGCAGTGGACGGGCGACCATCACGAAATTCGTTACTAAGATTCACACGACCGCGTTTGAATTCTGCAAACCAGCTATAAATAGTCGTCTTGCATGGTGCTTCATCGCCAAAGGCAGTGTGAAGCCGAGCGAAGCTCCGCTGAGCTATTAAATTACATTCAAAGTCGTAAAAAATGATACAACGAAAATTTTCACGAGTTAAATCCATGGTGATGTAGACAATCAATTTCTAAAATGACGCTACAATATAAAAACAAGTGACAGTCATATGAAACAAACTGAATTCTACAGCCAAAGAGTTCCATTTTCAAATGTTGCAATTACTTTTTAAATATTGCTTATGTAAGTGGCCAGTTTCGGAAACTTATAGTGCGCCCTTTGTAGTTACATCATTGATATTGATGTCTAAATGAAAACTTATATGAAAAGTAAAACCAAAATGAAGAAGATAAATGAAGTATAGACTGAATTTCTTGACGCCAAAGCCGTTAACTCTAATTAAAAAAAGAACATTTAACATCTCTATGTAGGCTTGTGTCAGCTTGGTCATTAGAGGAAGCGATACCAATTAGTTCGTTCGGATCAATGAACTAATTCGGTCTTTTTGTTTCTTTCGTTCTTTCAGTTCCTTAGTTCAGTGGAATCAGGGAATTGGAAGGGGATAGAAACCGTTTCGGTCTTTGAAGGATACGGAATGAAATTATAGATAGAGATAATTATAAACGATTTGTACATTTAAATAGGAATGTTTCATTGTTTTCCTCTTTTTGCTATTTTATTATTATTTTGATGATACGAGCTAGCAAAGGTTCAATCGTTCATTTCACTCGAACATGTACTAAAGGTCCTTAAATTATCTCGTTCGCTCCATCTTGCCTCGCGTCTGTGAACTGAAGGAACTAAAAAGTCAGTGAAAAAATAATAAGATCTCCTCGCGTTTGTGGCTTCGCAAACAGGTCCCATTCCGACTGAACTCAAAAGACCGTACACAAGGAACTAGTTCGTTTCGGTCAGTGTCAGGAACTCATTTCTAATAGTTCTTAGTTCATGAACTACTCAAGCCTAATCTTATATTATCTTTTCGACTACAGGTTTTTAAGATATATAAAAGAGTCTTCAAACCAGTTTTATTCAAGTTACAAGGACATTCAAAGTTACCCAACTTGACGGTACTACAAGAAAATTATTTCACATCTGCCTTTTTTGATACCAGGTAATGACCGCCAAAGATGTCACCTGCACCCGGGTTTACAAGGCGCAATAAGCGAGCTTCAAAGACTGCGGGCGCAGCCCTACAACTTGTCCTATTAATATATAGCACAACTATTCATTAAATTATGTTTATTTAGTTTCGTATTTCGTATGATATGGACGTCGCTTGACTTAAAATATTAATTGCGAATAAACTGTATCATGAATTCATTTACGGCTTTACTATGTTGTACGAAACTTTATATTTATACATAGTCTGGTTTATGGGACCCAGTATTCACTAATATGCGCAAGTGACGTCATAGTCAATATAAATAAGCATGTAAATTTGGTTTTTATTGCAACGTCCTGAAGTTTTATTTTTGTACGCAACGTGTTTGCCAAAGTTAGGTTACGGACTCGAAAGTTTTACGTACAACCGTTGTATAAGTTTTTCAATGCATATTTAATAAAAATCGTTTTTGTATTACAATAAAACGTATTGTTTTTTTTATCTCCTTACCTTTAGATCTATAATCTATCCTGTGTTATGGGTTTATGCAACACCGCACGACTTTTCGTACGACAGTGAGTGTCATTGCAATACCATTTATCAGCACCTATTTACAATCGCAATAAATTAACACGATGTTATCCAAATTATGAATAAAATCGTGCCGGTAAAACAGCCGCTTGTCTTCTTTTAAGTTGGAATAATATAAGATCATTGGCGGTACGCGTCATATATGAATATTATTTCCTTTTGGATTTGTCATAATGGTGAAAAACGGGTTCTTTTCTACGTTGCCAGATGGCGTTTGGAGCGGCTAGCTAGATCTTAGAGGATGGAAAAAGTCTAAGAGCTAGATCTTAGAGGATGGAAAAAAATAAGTTTCCATAGTCTAAGAGCTAGATGGAAGGCAAAGACGACGATGTAATGACTGATGACACAAATAAAAAAATTAACATTTTAAAACAGAATAGACAAAAGAAAGTTTATCACCTCTTGTGTTGCTATTTCCGAGAAAAAAAGTATGTAATTTAAAAAACGTCATTTTTTGTTGTTTTTATGTTCTAAGTTTTTAGGTCGTTTTATAATGTGACTGCCTACTTTGTGTCAATGTCCTGTGAATCCGTAACTGGGGCTCAATTAACATTGCTGGAGAATGGAAACTCTGTGACGGAAGCGTTCATTTCGCATCGTGTGGCGAGAAGAATGCTCAGAAATTTTCACGACTGCGCCTTGGGACTGTAGTACATACATAGATTATTTACTTTTTTTTTTAATGACAAGGATGATGGATATCGCTTTTATTTCGGTTATAAAACTTATGAAGCAGAAGGATACCTAAGTGAAAAGGAAGGAGCAAAGAAAAGGGGTATTTGGGTTCATGATATAGGGAAGAAAAGAAAGCTTTTTGGCCAGTTCGCAACATTTTGCAAAGATTTTATATTTCGTCCATAGACGCTTGACGCCTCACTGAGCCAGACTGAGCTTCCCTTACCAACTTTCCCGCGGATTCGCCAGACATTTTTCGACACTTTTTTTGAGATTTCCCAAGAATGCACAAGAATTCTCCAAAATATACGCGACCTGTTTTTTGATCCTATATAGTCTGTACATTCCCCTATTACGCTACGAACAATTTCGTTATAAAAATTCGCTTCATTCTGTTACGCAGTCATGTAAATTGAACCCCGAAAATTCTCCTTGGAGTAGACGAGTACCTATCAGAGTTTTATTTATAATATCAAGCGGGACGAACAAGTTGTGCGTCTGATGGTAAGCTACACGCCTGTCCATAACAGTTACAGTGCCACTCAGAGCTTTAAATCGCAAAGATCTGAGAAGCTCTACCGCTGCGCCCGTCACCCTGAGGCATAAGTCGACAAGTCCCAAGCTATTTTAAAGAGTGATGTAGTATACATACTATACGGTACTGTACATACTATACGGTACTGTACATACTATGGGTTTTTTATGATAAATATTATGGTGACGAAAGTTCCTCAGTATTAAGTAGAGTCACCATAAGACTGAGGAGCCCATTGGTAATAAGGGTCACTGGCAGTTGAGATGCAAATTGATTACTTTCGATAACAACTGAAACATATTAGCCCACCATATACGCAGTACAAATACTCTACATTGCATACAAGAGCAAAAGAGTACGTTCCAGAAGGGTAAGGCTACTGGAGAAATTACAGGCACATGGGACTTGTCAAATTTCTCTTAGTGACACTGTGGTAGACGTGACACCTCCAGACCGTACAGGTGAGAATGTAGTTTTATATTTTAAAAAATAAGCACTTTTTTACTTATGCTTACTAATGCTTCAGTTCGCCAACCCTAAAATGTATATTTTAGGCATAATTTTAGGGTTGTTAGTATTACAAGATAAAGCTCTTAATAGTAAAGTTTTTCTAATTCTTTTCTCTGTATAGAAATTCGTCAATAACGATCAAAGCCCTAAATTTATATACTCGATGCCCTAAATAAATAATGAGGAAAAAAAAAGTCAGCAGAATGGACATAACAGTCTAAATTATGAGAAATAGAAGAACAAGAATATATTATTAATAAAGTGCTAGTCTAGTAGTAGTATCTATCAACAGTAGATGCAGCGATATTTATAGCAGAGAGAAGTGGCAAGACTAGAGGATAAAAAAATATCATGTGGAGATTCTGTAACCGCTCGAGCTTGTTGAGTAGGTTTTCCGACAAGTCTGGATGCAATATGAAGTAATTTTTTGGATTTGGTACTTTCATAATAACGACATCTAAAGGTTACCTAAGTTAATTAATGCTACGACATCTTGCATACTATAAAGCCATGTTTCAGCTACTCGGCAACAGATGGCGGTGCTCAACCGTTTTAAGAATGTGTAATACTGCTTATCTTATAGAGTAGGTTATATACTCGATGGATTATTTATATAAATTTTATCTATGTTATACTAACTTGTGCATAGATTAGGCTTTAATAATATTTAAAGCATGTATAGATTGCATATCCCAAGCTTGATAAACTCGATTGACCTCCAGAAGCCACGGATCCCAAGTTAAAAATCTTATCCTTTAAAAAAGTAACATCATTGTTTATTACTAATATACATCTGAATTTATAAAATGTGAAGAATTTAAAAATAAAATCATGAAATAGTACTTTCGAACGTTACTTTATTAACTCATTATAAAAATACATTGGAAATCAGTTGATGTAAAGATGAAAAAGTTAATTAAATTTTATATGTAACATGATAATTATGGTAGTAATTTTAAGACAATATTTTATTAATAAGAAACTGAACAGTAAATAAACAATAAATAAACGCGGAAAATTTTTTTGCTAAATTTTTAAGTAACACTAAGTCCTTATATTATAGGTATTCACATAATAGCATCGAATGATTTATGACAAGTATTACAATTCATGATAATAATTTATAATTCACTCATCAATACAATTCACAAGTATATTTCCTCTATTACAAAAAGGTTTTAGGTATACTTAACCAACCTTTGATCACTAATATAAATACATAGGATTTTTCCTGGATTGTTGCACAATTATTTCTTATGCGAAGATGAGTTGAAATTATGGCAGTTTATCAATATTGCATTAAAACTAAAGCAAATAATGTGGCTGAAAACAGAAGTCTTCGACAAATAAGGTCAACTTTTATCTCGGACATCCGCCTCCACAGCAGCCCCCCATTGGCGGGGGAGGTGGACCTGACCCTGAAGGCCCGAACCCTCCGAATTTTCTAGAAGGTGGCTTCGGTGGCCCGCTGCCCGGAGGTCTAAAGTCTCTTACGTACTTGTCACCATGCTTGCTGTAGTTTGGGTTGATTAGCGTCTGCACTAATAGATACAGGAAGTTAAGAATACCCCAAAACCACGCAAGTGGATTGAATGGATTCTGGTTTACAACCGTGCCGTCTCCTTTTATGTACATGGTTTGTTATTTTTATTCACTTCCACAGACACTTGTTCCGATTTGTTGTTTGTTAACTGATTTTTGTAAGAATTTTGTTGTTTATTGTTTTCTTTTCGAATATACGATGCGTTACGTGTCACACTCACAGTATTACTAATCTGTAACTGTATGTATGTACGTGTACCAATCTGTCAATTTATTTTAAATGTGACGGAAGCACATCTTCCATTGAAGTTTATGTACGTAATTTGGTATTGGTGAGTTTTCTGAGGCCGTTAATGGATAATTATAAATAGTCTACTTAACGCTAGATGGCGTCTCTTGAATTTTTTTTTAAATTTATTAAGGCTTTGGCAAAGCCATAAGCCTAAACACGAATTGTTATAATTGTTACAGAATTTTAAATGTAATTAAAAAAAAAAACTACGAAAGTTAAAAAAATAAATTAAATATGAACAACTTACACTATTTTAAAAGTGCTATTTACAAATTCAAATATTACATTATTTAAACTTGTGTGCTTTAAAAGCTCCTGTACAGTACTGGGAATTGTTTTATATTCGAGAAGGTCTTGAGTTAAAGATATAAGTAACAGACGTTGTAAAGAAAATTGTGGGCTGTCAAAAAACAAATGATTAGTGCCTTTTGAAAATCGAGTTTCCAAAGCTTCACTGCACGTTTTGACAACTGTGATAAGCCCCCAATGAACGACGAACAAAGTTGGTACATTTTATGCTGCTAAATTGTAGGAGTCATTGGGTTGTTGACAATGTAGTGAACTCAATGCTGAGAACAAATTGTTAGGGTTATAGTCAAACGAGCGTTGCACGTCTCGTTTGGTTTGTGTTTAGTTTATGCGGACTGCGATAGTAGTACGGAACGCGATCGTATTATCGACAACATCTGTCAAACATATCTCCGGAATTCAGTGTATGGAAGCGATGGATTTCGTGAAATAATTATGTTAATATTATAAATTTTTATGTGAAACAGTGCTTATACCGATGGAACGTTAATTTGTGTGGATATCATGCGAGGAATTTGTTCATTTACTGTGTTTGTGTGTAATTAGCTTGTGGCATAAGGATTGTCTCGCTTGGAATAAAAATACGCTCAAGTAAGTAAATATTTACGTTAACTGTTCTTACAGGGACTTTGGACAAGTTCAGTTGGGTTTATTTAAGCTTGTTCAGTACTATATCGCGTGTTGAAGCCCGTATACTACGTGAGGTAGAATTAATTATTTATCGCCTACCTGCATGCTCTTGGTACTAGGTACTACTATCTCGGAATATCATCTTGGACCTTATTATAGTATGTTTTATTATTAGAGAGCTTACCAATACCCGTCAATTAAATTTCCACCAAAATTTTCTAGAAATTGAATGTATACCACCCACCTTAAACGACTATATCTCGTTTAAAAGCATTTTTTTGTCGCATTTTGACCTTTGGGGCGGAGATTGTAGTCGGAGTGTGACTTGACAAAACTTTGTTAATAAACAAATTTAAAAAAAACTGTCACATACGTTTTTTTATATCTATTTCTAATGTAGGAGTTGTCAGGTACATACACCATTGCCAATCTTTTTTTAAATGTTACATTAATTATTTATTTTGATCTTATTACAAATGACTAGAGATGCGAAATATGTATACATGTCTGTAATAGTACCTATGTAGCTTATCTTACAAGTACTATCTACATAAACGAAGGTTTTTTAAAACTCATACATAAAGTTATGCCAAATGTGTAAAAATGGCTTCATATTTGTACACAAAGTAGTATAGTAACATGCTTTACCAGTAATTTTGTTATTGCCAAAGTAATGTCAAAATATTGACTTCCTTTTGTCCTTGATTTACATTCATTAAAAGTGTCTCAAAAAATGATGTTTTTACCAATTATTGAAAAATCAGGATTTTTTATTAATTTTTTTATCAATTTCATAACTTAATAAATAAATAAAAAAATTATATAGATATTTTTAATTAATTTTAAAAAGGTTTATTTTATAACACATTTTGGTTCCTTATAGTAAATGCAGGATGTTAAATTTATTGTTACAATAGATATTTTATCTTGAACTGAAATAAATGCCTGTTACAAGTTAAAGGACATTATTTAATTATGCTATTCAATATCCATCTTTATTACTTTTGTATACTATTTTATATTTATGGTTCGGTACGCCATAATCTATGTGGGTTTGATTCGTGGTAAGACGAATTTAGGCAATAATATTTTTTGAATCGGTTCTTTTCTACATATTTTGTGTAGTGTTCCATAATTACTCTGGTACTCAAAGTGCTGGGAATTCCCTAATTTGAGAACAGGTTATTGATAAGACATTATTTTGTTTATTTTTACATTTACCATTATCAGCTTTTTCAGGCCGTTTCATGTGGTATCATGGGCAAGGTCATTCATTTTTCATCCACTAGCTATCTTCAAGTTAGCAGGTCACTGGACATTTTAAGCATTATATTAGCATTTCAAGACCTGCAGAAGATTCTGCATGCTCATATTTCCTTATTCAACCTGTCCCAGAAATCCTATGTGAAGTTAATCGAAGAAATTAAAAAATATGGATAGATTTAAAATACTTTCATATTTTTGTACTTTTTAAAATAATAATAAATTTATTTCTCCGCAAATTTTGGTAACAAAATATTTGTTAAAGAAGCAGGTTTTATTTAATAAAGGGCAAAATCGCTAGGACAATCTGGAATCTGAACTAGATCAACAGATCTGTGTCATAGACTTCCAGGTTTCCCAAAATGTAAATGAAATGGACAATAGAGTATTTATTGAAATTAAAAATATATGATTTTCATATTAACAGCTGTCTGAATAAACAGTAAGCTTTATTATTAAAATTAATTTGCATTATATATTTTAGATAATTAGTAATTGATATTATAGGTCACTGTAGTTCTAAATCCATAATTATGTTTAATGATAAAATTAAAAAAAAAATGAATCTACATAAATTAATTGTATGCCTATTTGTTACAATAGTCATAATTTAGACAACAATGAACAATATACTGCCTTGTAATGATAAATGTCCTTGTATATAAGTGGGTTGTACAAATTGTTAAGGCAAATAATACTTGCTCTCATTGTTTAGTCTAAATAATCTTAGTGTAATTATTTAAGCATTAATACAACAATTTTCCTGTCCTTCAGAATATTCCATAAAATCAATTGTCATATTTTCCTCAATATCCCTAGAAAATCTGTACTCAGTCAAGCAAACTATGAGCAGATGAATTGGAAAATACTGGGTGTTCCAGAAGGTTAGCGCCATTGTCTTATCTCCCCTTAATTACATACCACATGGGCTTTGTGTCTCCTACTTACAATGTCGAATCATATAAAATAAATTTTCGAAATATCTGTGATTGTCAGTGGCTATATAAAATTATCTGGTTCAAATAATTTGAACTAAATGGTCCTTGCAGCTCACGTGAAATCACTATTAGATAACTTCGTTCATGAAAGAGAAACAAAGGTAATTCTCTTCTCTATAGATCAGGTGTCGATAGAGAAGACAAACACAAAGCAGTTTCTGAACGGTGTATCTGATATTTCAATCAATTTAAGTGGCACCTACTGTTACTTCGCTATCAGTCACAAAACATTAGCTTAATTAAGAGCGGTTACACACGGCGACATTTAGCAGCGATGCAAACGCGATGCAGTAACGATGCAGTCCCTAATCGTCTACCTTTTATAAACGCGTGATTTTAAGCAGCGATGGAAACGCAAATGCATCGCTATACTTGGGATTTATAGGCGATTGCATCATTGCATAAGCGCGTTTCGAAGTTTTCGCCGTGTGTAACAACTCTAAAATTTTTTTATGCAATTGGACCAGTAACATACACATATTTTCGACTTACTGGTTTGCAAACAATTTAGATTCAGTAGTTTTATATTATTCGGTTTTTTTTTAAATGAAACTATTCTTCCGGATGTAAAAAATAATAACACTAAACTATTGTAGTATTTTCACAAAAAATATGAATATCATAAATATCGCGTATATTAGCTTTTTTCTAAAGAAACCACGTATTTCGATCCGAATAGAAAAATATGCTTCAACCTGCTTGTGATTTTCAAAGCACCGTGCCAGATAGCGTGTATTTCTAGTGGACATTTTCCTGCCGAAATCCAAGTCGCTTACGTCCTTATAAAATGAAAAATGCACTGTGTAAGCTGCGGCCCGGGTAATCAATAGAGCGGCTACCCCGTCAGCTGAGTTCATGCTACGAAAACCGACGAAATACGTTAGAGTTTCATCTTAAAAATTCTTCCTTTGATTACGACTATATTGTATTCAATTTCTCCGTGTCAAGTATCATATCTTGTCCAAAGATTGTGTTTTTAACGTGTTAATTTGTATAAAAATGTTAGATGCATGAAAATGTATCTCTGCAAAATTACACAACGATCATTTATTAAAAGTAGCGTAAGCGTCTGTTGCTCCTGTTTCATCTATCAAAAAAAGTAGATACGCGATATATAAGTAAATAAGTAGAACGCGGCTGCATGAATATGATTTTAAGAATTCCGCAAAGACATTCTAATTGGTTGTTTCTAGAAATTGGCAGGTTGGGTACATTGAACATAGAAATTTTTTTTTTGGATCTAAATTGTTGCGTACTTATATTTCTTTTTTCAAACAAACAAATATATCGTTGGCTAAATTTGTAAACCTCGTAACCTCCATTAATGTGAACTATGAATAGGCACAAAAACGGCATTAATTATCTACTAGATATAATTATATGACAATCTATGATTATACCTTTATATTATAGCGAAAAATGTCTACAAACTATATTTTAACCTTTAATTGTTTGATATTGCGCATGGAGAGTAAAAAAAAAATGTCGTCCAAAAACGAAGTTACGAGGTTTTCAAATATAAGCGACGTTATGCGATTTGGATCGGGAAAAGTAGCTTCATTTCCTAATGTGTGACATTCGCGAAAAGCCCCGAATCTTATCGAACAACGGGTGCTACTTTTAAATTTCATCAATCAATCAATATTTCACAACAATTCCATGGTTTTCCAACGAACGTTACGACGATAGTATGAATGATGATGAATTTGTATTCTACATGCAGTTTGATTTGACAGGAAAGGAAAATTTTATAGGAAGGTGATACTGGCAGGGGCGTGTCGTTCCTCGAAATTGGTTTCAGAGGGGCGAAGTCAACGGGAAATATGAGTCAGGTGCGAGGTGTTACGTATTCAAATTCATTCAATTTCGTCGTCTTGAAATTGAATTTAGTCGATTAAAAACAATATTATATCAAGTGAAGCGAAAACAAGTCGTGAGGCTGGTGGTAAGCGACACGCCTGTCCACTAACAGTTACAGCGCCACTCAGAGCTTTAAATTACAAAGATCTGAGGGGTGGCATTGCCACTGGCAAATAGATAAGGTGACAGGACTTTCCACGACGAACTCTGTCACAAGGAGAGTAGCAGTAACTGAATTTTTCTTATTTTTTTTTGTTATATAAATGTAATTTCATTTCCAATAAGTTAATCAGTATTAGAATAGATAGAACAATGATTTGGTTTTCAGTAGGTACTTTACGTTGTAGAAATCTTATTTTGTAAGTAAACATTACGAGTAAATATCTCGTCGTCGTTAACATTATCATTTATCAAAACAAATCCACACCCATGTACACAAGACAGCTAAAGTACACGAAAATAATTCCCAACAAATAAGGATCAATTTTGCTAAACATTCTTTGATTATTTTATGTTAAAAATGTTTCTAGATAACGGAAATTCGTTTACAAATGACGCAAATTATTTAAATTTTTTTATACAGAGTTGTTGGAAATCCGTTCTTATTCGCTAGGGATGTCATGGTCATATCACTATAATATACTTGTTCTACAGTACATTATTGCAGAGGCCGGGAAGTAAGGGATTGTTGGACGAGCATGACTTAGGACGAGTGCCAGAGAGGCCTTGTATTACTTAATACGAGTCAAGCAATCCCCGTTCCCGCCGATGCATGTAGGTGTCGATTTTTTTTCAAACAATGTGAGGAAATAATAAAAGACTAAATAGAAGACGATATATAATAGAAAAAATAAAAAATATATTAATTAACATTGAAATTTATACCATACAATAGCTAATAGAAAATGTTATTGATTTTCCTGGCACATTAATAGTAGTAGTCTGATGATGTGTTTGAATGTGTGTCTATTACTATATTTCCGTTGTCGCTCTTCTTACTAGCACTCATTTTCGTGACCAAAATACAAAAACAGACGAAAAAATAAAAGAATACCAAAAACACTAGTTTCAATGTTACCGCCATTTTCTTAAGCAAGCGGTACAGGTACACTGGGCATTTGGCTGTATGTGTTTTTCTTTTACCTGTTTACATAGTTCATTATTAGTAGGTAGATTTAGAAGTTTAGAGAAGAGAACGGTAATGGATTTTCATACTTTGCAGGCTTTGGCCGGGAAGAAGTCGCACGTTCCATAATTGACAAACTATCCGTGTTCGTTTTTTGAAAGTAATGCAAACATTTCCAAACACGTTTGAGAAAAAATATTTTATTGACCTCAATGTTTGTACTAAACCAAGCCTTATACGCGATCAATCAAGTTTGCTTCTCGTTTTTCAATTCTATTTGTCTGAGAAAATCACAACGATAGTAATACGTAATCCCGTTCTAATAGTTGACAATGTCTCGCTAACCAGTGCTTAACCTTGAAACAACTTTTTACAGCCTTCACTTGCGACTTTTCTCATACGTCAATCATTTATCTAATTATAAAATAATTGGTAACTATATTGTGTTTTACGATCTTAGGCTGCTGACTGATTGACTCCATTTTTCCAGTTAATGCTTGAAGTCGTAATCAACTTCATGCAGTAAAGAACGACTTTGTGTAGTTAATGCGTGTAGTTGTTATCAATTTTCATGCAGTCGAGATCTCGATTGTATGACAGTTGATTACGACTTTGCGCATTAACTACAAAC
This sequence comes from Hyposmocoma kahamanoa, assembly GCF_003589595.1. NCBI lineage: Eukaryota > Metazoa > Arthropoda > Insecta > Lepidoptera > Cosmopterigidae > Hyposmocoma > Hyposmocoma kahamanoa. The sequence goes on along the minus strand of NW_020653575.1, from coordinate 1,723,670 downwards.
ATGCAGTCAATCTGTTAGCAGCCACACACAGATAGGTAACTCTTACTTTGTGGATAACTTGCGCATCGCATTTACAAAATTTGAAATTAATATCGAGTTCTTTAGATTTCGCGATTGTGACACAGGAAATGAAACTATTTTTTCAGATACCATGTATACTTAACTATGGTAAAAGGACTAAGTAGATACTATTTAATTCCAACATTATTAAACGGTTTTCCGTTACACGTAAAAAATGTAATGGTAGTAAGAAATCTCAAAAATGAAATAAAAAAAATATTTCTTAGATATAATATAGGTAAATATTGAAAACTGTATTTGGGTGACTGAATTAAATGTTTATGTGACTGTAATATTTGACAACCAAACTCTCCCGATAAACTTTTAACAAGTCTTGGAGAACCTTCCTAAACTCTTCACGGCTGGTAGCTGGGTTGAATATGTCGAAGATTCTCGAGCAGGCAAGACAAGTAAAAGAGGTTGCCTGACGCACGGAAAATGCCTGGAGAAGTTTGGTCAATTATAGACCTGATGAAGGGAAACATTTACCACTATCCCTCAAAAGAAAGCTCATGGACGTGCGCATTTTCCCCGTCCTTACTTACGGTGCTCAAACTTGGTCTTTGACCAATCGTCAGAAGTTCGCATTTGGGGTGTGTCGCAGTCCCTTGGAAGTAAAACTATCAGACCTCATGCGAGACAGCATACTGCGCTCCAAACCACAAATCGTTGACGTTGGTCATAAAGCCACGAGCTTAAAATGGAACTGGGCCGGACATGTCTGCCGCATGTCTAATGACATGTGGGCGCAGACCACCACGGAATGGACCCCACCAAACGCAATACTTTTTGAATTGGACTTGTATATGAGGTCTTGGCCTTTAGCGGCGTTAAATCACGAAGAGTGGAAAAAGGGAAGGGAGGACAATAATGGCTGAAAAATGAAATGAAGGGAGAACCTTATATATATCTGTAGGAATGTCATTGTAAGGATAAATAAAACAAAATACATAGGAAATGAAACTATTTTCCGGATTTAAATCGCGTATATTTGTTTTTTGAAAACTGTACCACCTCAGTCAACCGTGACCATGGTACCTGTAAACGGCCCGCAACGTCGGTTTGTTTGAAAAAAAAAAAGTACGCGATTTATATCCGGAAAAATGTTGAATTTCCTATGTGTAACAATCGCTAAAACCTAAGAACTCGATAATAAAATACATAAATGCATTCAAATGGCACACTCGTTTAAGAGCTTGCAAGTTCCCTAATTTTCCACAAGCAACACTGCTGGTTCCTACACTATCCATTCAATAGCTATATTATATGTGTATAGCCTTGTTTTCATTTTCCGACTTTTGTTTTGAATTCTTTCGCTGTCGAAAGAAGTATGCAAACTATTGTTTTGATTGACAATAGTTCAGTTAAATATGGCATTTTAATTACAATGAATAGAGTAACTAATGATCGAAAACAATGTATTTACATTGCATCATTGATCTAAGCAATATTTTTAAGCGTTTCTTGCACCTAAGCGCCTACTACTTGTCCATTTCGTAGGCGTTTTTTCTTAGCTTCCTGTACGACCCCACATTCAATTTTATTATCTTGAGCGTTATACAGTTTGACTAATCAAATTTGAACCGTAAAATAGTGGCATTTAATATCGGTGTTTGTGTTGTCACAATTAGAAAATAGTTCTTTATATTTCAGAAAGCGATGGTGGTCGTAATGTAGCTCGATGAGCTGGAGATGATGAAAATGGAGAGGCCTATTCTAAAGTCGATTTGGAGAAGTGTTTATTGGCCAACATAAAATAATAACATGAACGCTTACACCAAACTAAAACATGTGCTGTGCAGACGCATAAGAATGACGTCAACACACAATGCATCTATTCTTTATTGTGCTATCTGATATTTGCACACCGCTTGGTGTTGCGTGTTATTATATTAAATAAATATTTATAGAGATAAGAAAGATCGATTCATTAATCAGCTTGATGTTGTTACCAATCAAGTGATAACGATAGCTTTAGCATTTTGAGCTCACGCCTGAGCCGTTGTCACAATCGATCTCGAACCATCGGCTTCAGCGTGATTTTTTGTTGGACATGATACTGCACCAAAAACTAAAATTTGCATTGTTGTGATATCACTTTTGGAGCCATCTCTTATTTCACAAATAATAGACTTGAATGCACAACGAAATTTTTTTTTTTTACTTCTACATGAATTATGTCTACTCCGAGACCCTGTTTAATCACTTAATGATACCAGCGACAGAAAAACATTCCAGTTTGATCTCGCAAGGTTCGCAAGAAAGTTTATACCCTCTGCTACCTATTGTGTACTCATATTTTCCTGCGTGTTAGGCTCTTCATTATTTGCTTTCAAACGTTTTCAACACCACTATTGTTATTTAATAACACCCTTAAACTTATGAAATTCCTTATAGACCGCGTTATTCAACTCGCATTTTAAGACGTTAGGCAATCTATGAAAGCAAGGCAAAACGTTGTGGTTGCACGCAGTTATGTTATTAACCCACCTGTCTCTTAAACTGTTCGAATATACATTCCAGTCTACCTTACTGTCGCTTTTATTGTAAAATTATCAACTTCATTCACGGTTCAAGAGTTTTTTATCGACATACCTAATATTTGGAACTTTCTAACAAAATCCGTTGGACACATTCGCGATGAAGCTAGTTTATTTGAGAAAGTTGTTAAAAATGTATTTGTAAATGTTTTCTGATTTCCAAAGTAACACATTCACCCCTATTTCCACTATAAATCGGAATACATCTTTCGGATTGGAGTCCTTGAGGAATACCATATACAAACCCTATGACCTTGGAGATGAGTGTACCTGTTATGGTAATCTGCTAGATTTTGGACGAGCATGGAACTAGAACATTTTTTTTGTTCCACTACCCTGATGGAGTTCATTCGGGCCCACATGGTCGATAAATTATTCTTATGGTTTAAGTCTCAGATAACAAAAGAAATCTATTGTTTTGTAATCTCAGGTTTAAGACATTTATTTCTCAAAACAGAATACAGACATTCGCTTACAACGAGGAATACTAGATAAGTAAGGCTTAACTCACACTGGCGCAGAGTCGAAGCGTCGAAGCGTCGCGACGCGTCTTGTTTTTCGCCTATAGTATATGCATCTCTATTTTCCCATTATTAAGGTACAAATTTGTATTATGCAAATATGGAAACGGGCGTCGACGCGCGTCACTTGAGCTCAGTGAGGCGCCAGACGCCGACCACGCTGTGATCTGGGCGCACTAATGCGAGCGTCGTCGCGCGGCGACACGCGTCGCCAGGCGTTGTAGTTGAAAAACAGGACGCGACGCAACCAGAGAACAAAAAAGTAAGAGAATGGACACTCTCCGCCCCTCCCTAAATTTAGATACCACAACACGCCCCGCACATTGACGGTCACATTAATTGAACGGCAACAAGGCTGTCGGCGAGCCGTTTTCGCATCAAGACGGCTTTGATATTTGAACATAGTTTTCATTTATTCATCACGAAACTTGTACGTTCATATATAACACCATTGTACGTTACAATTTATATCAATATAATGAGACGCCATAATTTCGTGAGTTAGTTGACAAAGGTTCTCGAATTTTTCAATTTGTAATGCCGATGACTATACGTAGTAAATATACGATAAATTTGGACACGCAATTTCAAACACCTTGGTTACCTTATTTAAAACCAGTCCAAAATATAATCTTTTAAGTGCTGTTAATAACTTTTTTTAAAGAAATCTTCAATGTTATTCTAGTTAGTGTAATGAAAAATATAATAAATATTATATCGATATAAATACCTATTGGACATGTGTAGTTATTAGGATTCTTTTAATATAATTAAAGATAACAGGTTCGCTTACGAATTTTCATTATGTTGCCGCTCTGACCACGTAACGGAAATTGCACGAGATAGTGGTGGGTAACCCTGTCACTTCACGCACACATTTGCGCATGTGCAGATAGCGCCTTGCTGTATGTAAAAGTAGTAGGTAAATAACTTTCGACCATTGTATGGAGTGTGGGGGGTGTGACGCGATGCTTCGACTCTGCGCCTGTGTGAGTTGAGCCTAAGCTTACAAAAACGATCGAGCATCGGAAACGTTACATAAATATATCAGAGAATATTTACATTTAGTTACACAATTGCTGATCTTTAAATTTAAGTTTTAAAATAATTTTCTGGACATACATCAACAATAAGACCTTTTTGATGTAGGTAATCAGAAATATTTTATTTGTACAACTAGGATCATGTGGAGAGTTTACATTACGTATGGATACACAATTGCTATCAGGGTTACGATTGAAAGCAATCATTGCCTATGTTGGTGAATTATATTTCATAATAATGTGGAATTTTAGTGTCTCTCTAAATAAAGGGAATGATTGTATTGACATTTATAAAATATTGTTGCCCTATTCAACCGTCTCCAAAATAAAATCGGCTTTTTGAACGGAAGGAACTAAACAAATGCAAAGGCAGGTTCATCGCAGAATCTCAGCATTTAAAGATTTATTATAATTAATAATACAAAAGTCGAACACTTAAAAAAATGCCTTCGATCCGGCCGGATTCGAAAAGACTTCTCCTAGCAAACCGTGTCAGACGCTTTGCCTACTAAGCCATGGAACGAACCAGCGGACCTAACGAATTTTTATATGTGCTTGTCGGATTTTTGTATTTGGTTTTCAACGACTTTTTAGCGCCATCTATGAGAAATCTATGAAAGTATTTCGTCATTATTGAGTAATTTCACAAAAATTAATTGAGTATCATGGTAGTGAAACATTTTGACATTCAATAAAAATTTAATTTGAAGATTTGTCAATGCATATTACATTCAAAACGGATAAACTATAAAGAAAAATGTTAAGAAAAATACGCAACAGTGGATGGGTAGGTAGTTTTAGTATATGGGTATAATATACGAGTATAGTATATGCGTATATCGGAAGAAGATGCAATAACTAAATTCCACCACGCAGTGCCCCAGACGTATAATGACTAGGGCAATTTACACCCATCTAATGCTTGTCAAACGTCCAATCTGTGTTCAGGATGCAGGAAGATGATATAATACAATGTCGTAGCTAACTAAACGTATCATGGAAACACCACAAGAGCAATTGTACTGTTTTGATGAGACTTGTCAAATTTTAGAATTAATTATATATATATCCCTTTTACATAAAGAATCGTAAGCCCAAATTCACAAAATTATAATGGGAACGTTTTAAAGTATTGTAAGTACTAAAATTAACATAACACTTGCAATTCTTTTCGTATTGAATTAAATTTAATATACTCATTATTTTTAATGCCTTATAGATCTACTTTATGTTATAAATAAGTTAAAAGTGATTCATTAAAAAAATTCTATGGCTTACGATAGATTATATGATATGATATATAACACAATAAAATAATGTAATGTGTGTGTAGCACAACACAGTGCGACCACACCAATTACCTGGTCTCCAACAAGAGCAACGGAATTCACGTGGGCCACTACCCAGAACACCCAGACCAAAGCTGCCTTTAACTGCCTCCGTGGCCGAACGGTTACCATGTCGGACTGCCACGCAGAGGTCCCAGGGTCATCCCTGGCCGGGAGAAATATTTGTATGGCCTACATTGATTTCTCTCGTAAGTTTGGGTGTAATTTGTGGTTGGCGATGTATGTATCCATGGCACCCGCTACACAGGGTTTCGCTAGTGCGGGCCTATGTTGAGTGTGTATTTTTTATTAAAACCAACTTCGAAAAGTTCATTTATCAAATTCGTCCTACCGGGAATTGACTCCGGGATCTCCTCATCCAATGCCCACAGACCAACCGCCGGGCCTACGAGGACGTCGAAGATTGCGTAGAAGGAGTCGATATGCATATACAGAATTTTTTTTTAATGGGACAGTATGGGGAAATCCGGAACCATAGAAGATACGAGGAAACTGTCTTAGGAACCATTAAATCTTTTCTTTGTGAAAACAATTTCGGTACAGTCATTTTTTTGGTCAAGTGTGAGTTGTCCATAAATATTAATAAAATTGATCAAAAAATTTTTTAGTAATGAATAAATTGATAAAGTGTGATCGACTCAGTTTCGGCCTGTTTACAGGTTTCATGACGCGATTATAGATCCGAAAAAAGTCAAAAAGTTCGTTTGCAATGTGAAAGAGTGAATAGAAAAAAAAAATATGGCGGGTTTTTTAGTTCCAGTTTTGACACGAATTAATTTATAAGTACACATTACGTTTTGTGTTTCATAATTATTTATTAATTTTTTAATCTGATGGCTCTATAGACAATGCTAAATAAATGAATTGCAATATGAAATACTTTTTTAACAAAAAAACATTTCAGCAAGAATGAAAGTCGTTATAATCAATGCAATATTGTCCAAATAAGTTGTATTAAAAGATTGTAAACTACCAGTGGTATTAAAAAAAGAAAAACTTTCCACCTTGTTCTAGAACACAAAACGAAAGAACTAAAACATATTAATTAGTTCGCCTTGTCAAGCAGGAAATAACTAATTAAACCACGTAAATAGACCAGTTTCATGATCGCAAGGAAACAGCCAACTGACCTAATGGAGGAATATTGTGTCATAGTGATTAATGTAGTTTCGTTCTTGTTTATATATGTTTTCAAAATTAAATATCGAAGAATATTACATACTCAATTCAATTCTTTATTGCATTTACGATAATGTTGTTACGTATCAAATGTCTTAATGATAAGTTAAGAGCGCATTATGGACTGAAGGGTACTGCAAATTATATTTAGAGAGAAAGGAGGATTTACTCTTTATAATATTTAGAAGTTTTGGAATGTTGCTTTGTTTTATACCTAATAATTAGTACATTTATGGGCCCAGTAGGACATGACAATAATTTCTTAATTATATTGATAAAAGCAATTAGTATAATTTCACATTTTGTATTATATAATATGAATCAATGAACATTGCAGAGTTTAAACATAGTATAATAAGACGAGTATGGTAACTCCGTACAAACGTCGCAGCGCAGATTGTATGTGCACGCCCGCCCCGTCGCGCGTGTACACGGACGCACACATTCACATAATCTCAGTGCGTAATCTCATATGTTTGGCTGCAGAAATAGGTAAGGTGGCATGACTTCCCTAGACGAACTCTTTCATAAGGAGTAGAGTAGAGACTACTGCTCGATCGATATTTTATTGATGTTTCATTGTTTTCTAAAACATCTTAAAGGTGTGCTATTTAATACTAATAGTATCAAGTTTCGACCCAGAAAACATACCTAGTAAATAGTTGAACATTTCCTCGCAATGTAAAGGAAATTAATTCGATTCCATTTCCTCTTTCCAAGTCCGTCCAAGGTAGCACAAATAACAATCCCTTCTCTTTTAACTACATTACGAACAGCGTCGTGTACTACATATGCACTAATGCGTTCTAATTCTAAACAGTCCTGTTCTTATTTATTGGAACACATTGTGAGTCATACGAGTTAATTTGTATCGCTGTTTTACGGCTGGGGTTACCAGATCACAAAGATTAGTTTAAAAATGGGAAAAATGGTCGACACGTTCAAAATTAAGTCTTTTTGAAGTTTTAAATAGTTGAATCGATTTTTTTCTGTTAGAAGCATCTAATTTACACATATTCATCTTTTCACGCTCATACATGAATAATCATGACCGGTGCTAGCCCATGTAGCACCCGGGTGTAATCAGTGCCCTGGCGCCCTCTAATAGGCATGCGATCACATTGGAATACTTATTATATTTTATCGAGTGAAATTCGGGTGCAAATGGTGCAATTACAAATGATGTAGATGATGATGGAAACAATTGCGCCACGAGCGACGCATTCTAAGACTAAGACCCTGTGTCCGTGTGCGCAAACCCTACACCGTAGGTAATGCCGGTACTGATAATAATTAACATATTAAACAAATGTTTTTACTGTTATCACACCCCGGACACTCCATACAACAGTCGAAAATTATTTACCTACTACTACTACGTACAGCAAGGCGCTATCTGCACGCGCGCAAATGTGTGCGTGAAGTGGCAGGGTTACCCACATGTTACTCATCACTTGCTCGTACTATTTATTACGTTACGTGGTCAGAACGGCAATCTCTTATCTATAATTCTATTATAGAATCCTAATAATTACACATGTTTATTACGTATTTATATTGATATAATTTAATATTTTTCATTAATTCACTGACTGGAAAAAAATTGAAGATTTATTTCAAAAATATATTAAAAGCACTTAAAATGTTATATTTTGGAGAGGTTATTTAGGTTATATAAATTAAGTTATTTCAAATACTTTGGTTACCTTCTTTGAACCTTTAGAGAAGGTAACCAAAGTATTTGAAATAACCTAATTTTTGTTTAATTGAAATAACCTTGCGTGTCCAAGTTTATCATTACCTAGTTAATAATTAGGTATATTCACTACGTAATATTTTATCGGCAACACAAATTGAAAATTCGAGAACCCTTCTCTAGCTCAGGAAGTTATGGCGTCTTATTATATTAATAATAGGGGTTAAAGTATGAAATTGCCGATTTGCACTGAAAATCTAAATTGTTTATTTTTAAATTTTTAACAAATTTATTTAATCAAAATAGTTGCCATTATTATCTATACATTGCTGCCATCTAATGGGAAGGTTATTAATGCCTTTGCGATAGAACTCCGACGATCTAGACTGCATAAACTGTGTGAAAGCATTTTGTACTGCCTCCTGGGAAGAAAACTTCTTGTCACGTAGATAATTGTCCAAATCACGAAAAAAATGGTAGTCCGTTGGAGCAAGGTCTGGTGAATACGGAGGATGACGAATGGTTTCTAACTGCAGTTCCTGAAGGGTCAAAATGGTTTCTCGTGCTGTGTGAGGTCTCGCGTTGTCGTGGAGCAATAATGGTGAAGATCGATTCATGAGTCGGGGCTGTTTTACTGCTAGTTTTGTCAACATTCGGCACAATAGACATCTGCCGTTATTGCTTGACCAGATCGGAGAAAACTATAGTGAATAACACCATGCTGAGACCACCAAACACTTAACATTACCTTTTTATTGGTAAGTTTTGCTTTAGGACACTGTTGTGGCATTTGACCTGGGGTCAGCCATTGCATTTTTCTTTTCCGGTTATCATAAAGAATCCACTTTTCATCACATGTTACAATTCGATCCAATATTCCTTCATTTCTGTACCGGTTCAACAAGGCAACACAAGTTTCAACACGCGTTTCTTTCTGCAGATCAGTCAAATCATGAGGCACCCATTTTTCGTATTTTTTTATTTTATTGATTTGACGCAAGTGAGTCAATATTGTGGGTAAGGTAACGTTAAACCATGCCGCTAATTCCTGGGTAGTTTGACTAGGATCGGCTTCCACTATCTCTCTTAATTCATCGTTATTCACCTGTGTGGGCGGTCTTCCTCGTGACTCGTTCTTTAAGTCGAAATTTCCATCACGAAAGCGTTTAAACCAAAATCGCACGGTGCGTTCATTAGTAGACCCCTCTCCAAACGCAGCATTGATATTGCGGGCTGTTTCTGCCGCGTTAGTTCCGCGTCGGAACTCGTATTCAAAAATCACTCGAATTTTCGCAGTATCCATCTTTCTTGTCTAAATTGAATAACAAAAACAATTGAAAGTCGATATTCAAATGTTTCAAATTTAAAAAAAAAAATCACAGAAACCATTTGAAAAAACTTTCATTCGAAAACCTCAAACCATGAAGATTCTATGAAAATTCAAAGAACCTATTGCAATAAAACGGCAATTTCATACTTTAACCCCTAATATAATAAATCTGTATTATATATTACTCTGCATTAAAGAAAACAATAACTGAAATAGTCTCAGACATAACTTTTTTTTTACTTCGTTTCATCTTTCAAAAAACGAAAAAAAGCCTCTTTTTATCCCGTTTAGATGATTATAAACAGCCATACACAGTACAATTCACGACCATTATAAATAGTAACGTAAAATGATGTTATATATTAAAATCAAATTTCGTAATGAGAAAATAAAGATGGAGTGGGCGCAGCTTTCTACGATGCACAGAACGGCAACCAAATTTGTCTCAGAATCACATAAAAAAATAATATCAATTATGCATGCAGCGATGATAGCTATCCTGGAAGCCTTGTGGTACGTCCTTGATGTACATTATAGTAATTTTGTAATTCTGACTGATTCGAAGAGCGCGCTACAACATTCGATGTGCCTTGTCAATACGAGGCCTACCGATAGCTTACAACATTATTCAATCCATGTATGAGTTGACTGCACAAAACAAAAAAGTGAGTCTCCAGTGGATACCATCGCATACCGGTATAGTTGGAAATGAACTAGCTGACTCCTTGGCGCGAAGTGCAATATCTGAAGGCGTACAATTTCTTTGTTTACCATACTTTTCAGAAAGATTGGAATCGGTAAAAAAGTTGTGCCGAGAAAAATGGAAGGAGCATTTTGACGAAAGATCACTTAGTAAAGGAATATGGTACAGAACAATACAACCTGGTCTATCGCGGGGTCCCTGGTTTGCGGGTACTGGTCTAAGTAGGGAGTCCATTGTCATGGCTCACAGGCTTCGATCTGGGCATATTCCACTAAATAGTTTTAAATACCTAATGAGGATAATAAATTCTCCTAAATGCGAAGAGTGTGACCGCGTAGAGGACGTTTACCATGTGATGGCGGAATGTGCACGGGTCGAAGCAGAACGCAGCCAGTTTTTCATGCAGTTCCTGAACCTCCATCGAGTCAATGTCGGTACCTTTAATAGCATCCTTTCCTCGCCCACATCGGACGTGGCTAAGGCACTATATAAATTAGTAAATAAGTGTATCAGTAGACGGTAGCAATGTAACGCAGAACGATAGGGGAATATTCACTATGTGAAAAAACCCCTCAATATTTTAAATAAAGAAAAAAGAATCTAAAACATTAAAAAGTGATTTGTTATTTTTTACCGACTTCAAAAAAGGAGAAGGTTCTCAATTCGACTGTGTTCTTGTTTGTGTGTATGTTACGCGATTACTCGTGAACCGATTATTTGTGAACCGATTTTGATGTTTTTTTTGTTGGAAAGGGGTTTCCTCAGTATTGGCCCCATTGAAAGTTGAAGAAAATACACCTCCTCTAAGGGTGGCAAACTGGGGGATGAATCCGGTTTCGCGCACTTTCCGATAACCGATTTCAATAAAACTTGGCAAACAGATGTCATTCCCCGAACTTTTGAGGTCCGTTTTTTTTTGTAAAAATGTTTTCATTGTTAAACAATACGTCATTCGAAAAATTTGGACATTTTGCCTCCCACGAAAGACCTACGAAATGTGTTAGAAACCCAAAAAAAATCGAGACTTCCATAAGGATCAAGCAAGACATCTGGCAACACTATTCACGACCGCAGACATTGACCTTACGGACTCAAAATAGACGCACTATCTTTGCGTGACTTGTGCAATCGAATTATTTTAATCCACAAATGGACAAGAGATGTGTCATTGCAGGTATATACGACTACGCTATAGAGGTTATGTAATACTTTGTAAAATATTATACCTAGTACTCTTTATGCAGTCATCTGTTTAGGTGGAGGACTCATGAACCATGTGGACTCCCATTGGGATTTCCCATCATGCTACGGCTCACGCATTAGATATCGAGAATAATTTTATTAGTAGTCGGGCTCCTCGTGAAAGAGTTCGCCCAGGAAAGTACTGCCATCTTACCTATTTTGCCGCCAAGCAGTAATGTCAGCATTACTGCGTTCCAGTGTTGAATGGTAAGCGTGTTTGCGTACTGCATACGATTCGTATCCGTTAGTATTCGACCAAATTAAAAGAACGTCAAGTATGAAGCTTCACTCGCATCATGCGTCTTTTCATTTGGTCAAGTATTGCTTATTTGGCAGTAATTGTTTCGGACCATCGACATCATAATGTCGATGTTTCGGACGGATGTCGGACAGGGATCGAGAGTAGACCCCCTGAATGCGAGACTATACAAATCTAGAAAACTCGAATACGAATATAGCTTATGCACCTAGAGATAAATGACCCCTGTGACATTTCAAATCGGACGTAGTTTAGGACTTGAGTCGTATTCCAGAACTCTACACAATGCTCAAGTCAGGACTTGACTATGATTTCAAGCACTGAAAATACGACCCTAATGGCAAGGACTTGAGTGTGATTTCTAGTGCTTTGAATCATAGTCAAGTCCTGATTTGAGTAGAGTTCTGGAATTCGACTCTAAGGGTCGTAATCCAGAACTCTACTCAATGCTCAAGTCAGGATTTGAGCAGACTTGAGTATGATTTCAAGCACTGGAAATACGACCCTAATGGCAAGGACTTGAGTGTGATTTCTAGTGCTTTGAATCATAGTCAAGTCCTGATTTGAGCATTGAGTAGAGTTCTAAAATACGACCCTTAGAGCGTTTGCCTAAGAGTGCTGGTGAAATTACAGGCGCAAAGGACTTGTCCGTCATCCTGTCACTTAGTATCATAATGAAAAGTATGCACGACTTAGGACCTTATGAACGCTACAGACGATGGTGTGAGCGTTGCAGAGTCCAGGGCCCATAAAATTTAAATTACCGCATCATCGAAATTAGAAAAGAAAAAAAAAATTAATGACTTTCCGCTTTTAACTCCACTTCAACTCTTTTGCACTGTATAATAGTTTTGTATCGAACCAAATTCGGAACAATTTCTTCATTATTTCCCAGCTTATAATTTAATTTGGAACACGAAAACAAAAGTCAGGAAATTGGCGTATTGTCAAACCTGAAAACCTCAAAAAATTTCTTTAAATTATGTTATTTTTGCCAAAAATAAAACTAGCAAAGCGGGAGTAGCGCACGCACACCGATGTATTCCGCTGCTTATATGACACGCAGTCACTTCCATAACCGTCATACATCACAGAATATTGCATTGCATTACGTGACTCATAAAATAATCCACCGCAAAGACCAAGAAAGATTGCGTATTTCTTTACACTATTGTTACAAATACTTTCATATGACACATGATTGCGTACCAAGAGGCTTATAGATGACTCGGACTTAGTAGAGGTGAAGTTTGCTTAGTACCAGAAGAGCTCTTTGTGAAAGAGTTCGTCCAGGGAAGTACTGCCACTTTACCTATTTCTGGCGCCAAGCAGTAATCTGAGCATTACTGCGTTCCGCTTTAGAAGGGTAAAGGTGTTGATAATATTACAGGCACATGGGACTTGTCAACTTATGTCGTGGTGACGAGGTGAGAGTGAATAGGCATTATTTAGGCGTGTATATTCAATCGTCCACCTCATTGTCACTTACCATCATGGAAGATGGAGGTCAAATGTGGACTTATATGTTATACAAAAATATTTCGGTTTTGTAAACCGCAATTAAGACCTCATTTTTAAAAAAACCTAATTCTTCATGTCCTCCTAATACCCTGCAAGCTACAAGAAGGGAACACTAAACGCCCACTGTACATTAAAATGTACTAAATATATAACGATTCGGCCAGAGCAGGTACGCACTCAGTTATGCATGAAAAACGTATTTTGCTAGATACCCTGTAGTCATATATAGATTATATTATAGCGCTAAATTTGAATACGATATTTTCATGTGTGCATGTACGTGATCACGTCTCATCACGTCTGGGGCTGAATCACGTCGCACATTAAGTACATTTTTCAAGATTTATAGAACTTTATAACTTTGACTGAACAAAAATGGCGAGGTAAGCAAGTTTTTCGTATTTACATAACTTTTTTTTAAAACCGACCTCGAAAGTTTGCTTATCGCCTTTTTTTTTATTGAAATTACATATGTTTGCCAAGTTTTATTGAAATCGGTTCACGGAAAGTGCGCGAAACCGGATTCATCCCCTAATTTGCCACCCTTAGAGGTGGAATATTTTCTTGAAATTTAAATGGGATCAATACTGAAGTACCCTCTTTCCAACAAATAAAATAATCATCAAAATCGCGTAACATACACAAAATAAAACAGTCAAATTGCGAACCTCCTCTTTTCTTTGAAATCGGTTAAAAACAACTTTTGCCTGATCAAATTAAATCGAAAATAATTATTTCGAACATTCATCCATAGGATTTAGTAACAGAACACTTAAATACAATAATTAGTATTACAATTTTCCAGAAAGCCTAAGTTTAAGCAAGAAATTTATTAAATTTAGAATTTATTCCGTAATTGATTGCATACACTTAGGCCGTGTTGAACTTTTTAATGTAAGTTCGTTTTATAAATCTCAGCTTTAGACTGTTCTCAAAGTCATACTCCGTATTACATGAACGCAATAGCTATAACAAAGTACCGTTTGAATTAATCTCCTTTACGTTACTTCATATGATATCGTGAGAAGCTACAATCAACTTGAGTCATATACGAGTAAATAAACTCGCGAGCAATATCGGAGATAATCGCATGCTGTGCATCTAAGTGTATGAAAAACCTGTGCTTGGGAAAAGTGAAAGGATATTAAGACCTGCGTTGCTTGTTATCAATTGCTGATCATGAGATAAGAGCAAATAAGCTCTTTTGTCTTTATTGATGGTTGCTTCCTTAACTTTCGAAAAGAGTGTATGCTCTGACAACAGACCATAACAGATAAAACCTATTAAGTAGCTTACGTTGTTACGGTGAATGTTATAAATGGACAATATGCAGAAATGCGCATTTAAAGACAGTCAGGTAGTGTTGTATGAAATTGTTCTTATAGACAGGACGTCCCGGGGCTATGATAGAGGCTATTTAGTTCCAATAATTTTAGTACAGAGTACTAACAGAACAGTATAGAGTACTTACAAAACCGACCTCAAAAGTCATTCATTCTGTAATTTAAATGGGACCACTACTGAAGTACCCTCTTTCAAGAAAAAAAAAGAAATATCAAAATTTAAATTTGAAGAAAACATTCCACCTCTACACGGTAAAAACAGATTACTTAGAAAAAGACAAAATTCTT